>NC_079219.1:56362779-56427779 GCF_029633865.1 Lampris incognitus
GGGGCTTTCAGGCCGTGCCGGGTCCCTACGGTTGGGTGGGTGTCCTGCAGCTATGGCGGTTGTGCTGGGAGCTGGATGCTGTTGCTACAGCGGGTATCAGGCCTACTGAGGAGGCCGTGGGCTCATGGAGGCGTCAGCTCCTGCTTCCGGGCCAGGCCGGAGGTGAGGGAAGGGTCTATGGTTTCGGGGAGTATCTGTAAACGGCTTTTGGGTGTGCGTACGGGGTGCGTCCGTGGGTTCGGGGCTCAGCGGGTGTGGGTCGCTGGGTCGGGGTGGCAGGGCTCTCGTGCCTGCCTGCGTGAGGGGGGTCGTTCCGGGTTTGATGCGACGTGTTGTCTGGTCATGGGCACCAGGAGGGCTCTTGATCCTGGCCGCCTGCGACCGGGGCAGGTTTGCCCAGGTGGTGGGTCCCCATCATCGCCCTGGGCCGCCTGGGTCTAGTCCTCTCGCTGCTCTCGGTGCACCTCGCTGGAGGACCAGGTGGCGGGTCGGGGGATGTCGGCCGTGTCCATGTCTGTGGCGTGTGTGTGTGGCGGCGGGGCGCTAGTCAGGGGCCTGCTGGAGGCTCAGGACGGCCTGCCATGCTGGAGGCTTTTGGCGGGATGCCGAGTGGTCGCTGCGGGTGGGTTGCCCTCCGGTACCGGGGATGAGCTGTGGGCTGGTCCCAGGGGGGTCTGCTTGGCCGCTTTCCAGCCGGATTCACTCCTGTTGGTCTTGCTCTGCCTCACCCTTCTCTCCCAGTTCTAGAACACAAACACAGCACACACACACCAAATGATAGGCCTACGGTTTCCAGGACGGGTGAGTTGTGAGCCATTTGGGTGGAAGCAAAGCAGGCAGTTGAGATCTTGCCTGCGACGCTCCTTCCTCTGCTTACACCTCAACAATGCCCTAAAATTTTAATCCCGATTGCCTTAGTTTAGTACACACACACATCTATACAAACCATACAACACCCATTGCCAGGCCAGGGTCGGCTGGCCATGTGGGATGTGAGTGGTTCATCAGCGCTGGGACTACCGGGATGGGCAGGACATGGGCAGGGAAGCGTGGGTGGGTGGTCGGCTGGAAGGGCCCCCTGCCCAGGTGGATCTCTCTGTCTTCAGTGCTGGATGGTGTCCTACCCGCTGCGTACCAGCAGGGCTGCATTGAGCACTGCCAGGTGCTTTCTGGGGTCCCTGGGAGGCGGCTCATTGTCGTGGGTGTGGGCTGTAGAGTCGAGGGGTGGCTGTCGGACTTGCTCCCACTACCTGGATTTACTGTGACAGGCGACGCGGGTGCGGGAGGGCGGGGGACCACATGTCTAGCTGTCCACGGGTGCTGGCAGGGCCCCATTCCAGGAGGGGGTTGCCGTCGGGTGGCCTGGGTCGGTTGTATTCAGCTATGTGGGTGTATCCGGGCCTCACCTCTGCACCAGGAGTGGATGGGCATGGTTCCTCCCCTGCCCGTTTGCTGGGTGGGCGGTCCCGGTGGTGCGCCGGTTGCTAGGTGCGTTTACAAATACATTGTTTTAAGTTTCCTTGTTTCACTTGTGGTGATTACCCCCCCCCAACCCTTAGAGGTGCAATGCTGACTGGTTGGTTGTTTAGCTAACCAAACATGTGGAAGAGGAGGAATGGTGGCGGCTATAAATGTGTAACAAAAACCCTGTGCTCTTGTCAGCCCACAGATCATACAAAGCACCAGCGTTATCATAAGTGGTTCTTGAAGATCGCCTTTGCAGGTGGAGGACCTGAACTCCACTTGCAGACGAACTCTGTCTAAGACACAGTGGCATGCAAATTCCCCGTTTTGTATGCCAACCCTAAGAGGCTGGGGGTATCTCCACACACTTATTTGCTCATTTACAATAGATAGATAGATAGATAGATGGGTGGATGGATGGATGGGTGGATGGATGGATGGATGGATGGATAGCTAGCTAGCTAGCTAGCTAGCTAGATAGCTAGATAGATAGATAGATAGATAGATAGAATGATAGATAGATAGATAGATAGATAGATAGATAGATAGATAGATAGATAGATAGATAGATAGATAGATAGATAGATAGATAGATAGATGGATGGATGGATGATAGCTATCTAGCTAGCTAGATAGCTAGCTAGATAGACAGACAGACATGTATTTGCAGATGATAGAGTCACTGAGTTGAAGGAATGGTCAGAGGAGAAGAGGTCGGTGTCCTCTTCAGCAAGGTCAGAATGCTATTTAAAAAAAAACAAAAGCTTACATGGGTGGAACTGGTGAAAGAGAGTTTCATGTTCTTTCATCACATTTCCAGAGCATCCGATCAATGAGCCATCGACTGACGGACGGTTACTTGAGGAAGACAGACTCTCGGTGGACGTGAACATGGACAGACATGAGGACGTCAACGCTCATGGCAAAACAGACAACGGCAACACGAGTAATGCCCGCAGTGCCACTGCTGCAAGTCAAATCGATCTTGCTTCCTTGTTGGATTAAAATGGGTCCATCCTTAACAGGCTTCATCGTTCTGACTCCATAAGAGGGAGCGTATCGTATATCACTCACTAGCCCAGGTTCCTGGCCGCTCCAGAACCAAACCTGCAGGAACGTATGCACGGGTCAGCTCATAGACACGTTCTTCCTGGCGGCCTGTCCAGGGTCTCTCCCCGCCTGCCGCCCAATGACTGCCGGGATAGGCTCCAGCATCCCCGCGACCCTGAGAGCGGGATAAGCGGTTATTGGATAATAGATGGATGGATCACCGATGCTTCCAGATGATACTGTAGCGAATTCGGGGGGCAGCCGGGAAGAGAACCCGGGGCGACTGCGCTAACCGGTCAACTAAAGGGTCCGACCCGTTGGCCAACGGGCTAGCGAGTCTAGTCCTTCGTGGCCGTTACAACACAAACAGTCCACTGACAGGTCTTGGCTGATGTGATACCTCTACGTCCCACTGCAGGCTCACGCCTGGTCTCAGTCAAACACAAAGAAGGACGAGGCGAGATGGAGGAGTCCGAAGTGAGGAAGTCGTCACGGCAAAAGAGAGAAACATGCTGAAGGCATGTGCAGCCAATACACTTCGCTTTGCCACTGCCGATCCAAATAAGAGGCGGAGGTCTTTCGAAGTGGCACATGCGGATATAACACCTGTAGATTTGATCGAACAGTCACAATTTCACTCATAAATGTTCATTTTCAAAACCCCTTTCTTCTTCTATGTTCATAGCAGCCATGTAGGAGGCATAGCTGACTGGAAAGGCAGATGAAGGTAATTGTCTATTGTCCCGGAGTGGCTACGCCCCCTAGTTGCATTGTGCACCGGTGGCCCTCGGGCCATGTTGAGATGCAGGACCCACGACTTGGCCAGTGGGTACGGGTTGAATACGATCCACAGGATGCTGGTGGGGCAGACCCAGATAGCATCCGGATGTGGGCCACCTCAGGCAGTGATGCAGCACTGATGGCCTTCTTCTGGCCCTGACAAAATGGATGTGAGCCTGAAGTGGCCCACATGTATAATAGCAAATATGGCCCAAATATGCCAAATCAAATGTGGGCTTTTCGGGCAAAGATGCGGTGCTCTCGGCAACATGTGATCCGGATGCGACCCTGAAGTGGCCCGTGTGGTAAATGGTGAATATGGCCCAAATATCACAACACACATATGGGGGAACTTCAAAAACCATATCCAAGGATGGAGGGTGGCACTCACCAATTTGACAGAAAGGACAGGGACAGTGCCTCATTTTCCCCAATTTATTTTGGCCGGCAAAACAGGGTAACGTACTAACATGCTAGCCTACTGCGACAGGCCTTCGTCAGAGCAGGGTTTAGCACCACGGTGAGAGTTGCTTTTTGGGAAGGCGCATCCAACTCCTCCATTCCAAACACGGGCCACCTTTGGCCAATGTGTGGCACTTGCGGCATTGCCATGGCTTGGTTCTGGCCCAGATCTGGCAAACAGGAGCGGCCCGCCCAAGTGCCATCATTCCACGGGGTATGTGGGCCGGACGAAAGTGTCGGGTGCGGGACGGGTCCGGCCACAGCAGTTCTGCTATCCGGGGAGTACCGATGACCTACCTTCAGGCCCTGCGATTGCAAACAGAGGGGTGGTTTGGACACGGGTCAGACTTCTGGTCATAGCGTGACCGCATGCTGTCTGGGACCCAAGAATTCGAGAATTGCCGGGTTACATGGGTAAGATGGTAATTAAGGGGTGTTTACTGATGATGATCACTATGGGTTGTAGTTCCTTCTCCACAACCGCCTTTGAGAAAAAAATGAAATATGCAGCTCACAATATGACTAAAAAAGTAGCTAAAATTGCATCACCTATTTGCAAGCTGGGTCAGAGGTCGCCGCTAACAACTTGGCCGTGGCCACAACGGCCAGCGTGGAGTTGTACAGCAGTGAACGTCGGTGTGGGGTCATGTACAGAATGTGGAGCGGGACGCTCCACCACACCCTCTCCCAAACGCATCGATAACAGGCCTCGTCTCGGGTCTCACGGGCAGATGACTCTGCAATATTTTGCCTTCACTCTGGTTTTGTTACAAACGTCGATTGGGCTTTCTGCTAGTGTGGTGTGTGTGTGTGTGTGTGTGTGTGTGTGTGTGTGTGTGTGTGTGTGTGTGTGTGAGGGAGAGATATTGCCATGAGAGAGAGAGAGAGAGAGAAAGAGAGAGAGATTGCCGTGACAGAGAGCGAGAGAGAGATATTGCCGTGACAGAGAGAGGGGGGGGGGAGACATTGCCGTGACAGAGAGCGAGAGAGAGAGAGAGAGAGAGAGAGAGAGAGAGAGAGAAGAGAGAGAGAGAGAGAGAGAGACATTGCCGTGACAGAGAGAGAGACATTGCCATGATAGAGGGGGGGGGGGGAAGAGAGACATTGCCGTGATAGAGAGAGAGAGAGAGAGAGAGAGACATTGCCGTGACAGAGAGAGAGAGAGAGAGAGAGAGACATTGCCGTGACAGAGAGAGAGAGAGAGAGAGAGAGAGACATTGCCGTGACAGAGAGAGAGAGAGAGAGAGATATTGCCGTGACAGAGAGAGAGAGAGAGAGAGAGAGAGAGAGAGAGAGAGAGAGAGAGAGAGACATTGCCGTGACAGAGAGAGAGATAGAGAGAGAGACATTGCCGTGACAGAGAGAGAGAGAGAGAGAGAGAGAGAGAGAGATATTGCCGTGACAGAGAGAGAGAGAGGATATTGCCGTGACAGAGAGAGAGACATTGCCGTGACAGAGAGAGAGAGAGGAGCCGACGAGAGAGAGAGAGACGAGAGAGAGAGAGAGAGAGAGAGAGAGAGAGAGAGAGAGAGAGACATTGCCCGTGACAGAGAGATGAGAGAGAGACGAGAGAGAGAGAGAGAGAGACATTGCCGTGACAGAGAGAGAGACATTGCCGTGACAGAGAGAGAGAGAGGACGAGAGAGAGAGAGAGAGAGAGAGAGAGAGACATTGCCCGTGACAGAGAGAGAGAGAGAGAGAGAGAGAGAGATATTGCCGTGACAGAGAGAGAGACATTGCCGTGACAGAGAGAGAGAGAGGGAGAGAGAGAGAGAGAGAGAGAGAGAGAGACATTGCCGTGACAGAGAGAGAGAGAGGAGAGAGAGAGAGAGAGAGAGAGAGCGAGAGAGAGATGAGAGTGAGAGAGAGAGAGACATTGCCGTGACAGAGAGAGAGAGAGAGAGAGAGAGAGAGAGATTGCCGTGACAGAGAGAGAGAGAGAGGGAGAGAGAGAGAGAGAGAGAGAGAGAGAGGAGAGAGAGAGAGACATTGCCGTGACAGAGAGAGAGAGAGAGAGAGAGAGAGAGAGAGAGAGACATTTGCCGTGACAGAGAGAGAGAGAGAGAGAGAGAGAGAGGGAGAGAGAGAGAGATATTGCGTGACAGAGAGAGAGAGAGAGGGAGAGAGAGAGAGAGAGAGAGAGAGAGACATTGCCCGTGACAGAGAGAGACGAGAGAGAGATATTGCCGTGACAGAGAGAGAGAGAGAGAGAGGGAGAGAGAGAGAGAGAGAGAGAGAGAGAGAGAGAGAGAGAGAGAGAGAGAGAGAGAGAGAGAGAGAGAGAGAGAGAGAGATTGCCGTGACAGAGAGAGAGAGAGACATTGCCGTGACAGAGAGAGAGAGAGAGAGAGAGAGAGAGAGAGAGAGAGAGAGAGAGAGAGAGAGAGAGAGAGCTCGACCGACATGGCCGCGGCGCTGATGCGCGAGCCCACACGGAGGACGCTCCGCCGCAGCGGCTGGGCAGGGTGGCTCGTGACGCCCCAAATGAACGCAGCGCCCGGTTTCTTCTTTTGCGTCCAAGCGACCTGCGGGATCCCCCGGGTCCGTCCGCCGCCGGTTTCCGGTCTGCTCAGACCTGCTCGCACCGGGTCCGCTTAGCTGCTGCTGGGCGTGTGTGTGCGTGAGAGTGTGTGCGTGAGAGAGAGAGAGAGAGAGATGAGAGAGAGAGAGAGAGAGACTGTCATATTAGCTCGTGCCGGGCCCGCGGATAGGTCCTCCCACCGGGGTCCAGCTATTTATATGGTTCGGGAAACGTGGCCGCCGGCCGGGATAAGCGGACTAAACTGAGCGCTCGAGCTCAAACACGCCACGGTAAGTCGCTCCGCCACTCGGGCGCGTGCTCTTCACGACTTGACAGCGCCGACGGCCGCGAGTGTCGTTTGACCGAGATTATGCAACGCCGGCGACACAGCCTCGTGCCCGCGTGCCGCGGGCGGCCAGCCTCCCCGCGCAGCCACGCGCAGGCTTGCTGCGAGGGGATGCGCCGCACGCGGAACGGGCGAACGGGAAACGCCGCGTGTTCGAGGACGTTAAAGGCGAGTACGTGGGGCTTTATTTCATCCCGGTTGCCACTTATACATCCGGTCTCCTCTAGAATGTGCGTGATCCGGGGTGATGGCGTGGGGGTGGTGGTGCGTGATCCGGGGTGGGGGTGTGGGGGTGCGTGATCCGGGCCGGGGGGGGGGGGAGGTGCAGGGTGACACTCGCAAATTGTCCAAAATTGAAGGATCCCTGCTCAAGTTCAGGCCTCCACGAAAGGCCGTCACGGAGAAACACGTACGCGTCGTTCTCCCACGGCAGCCCAGACCAGACCGGACCATCCCAGACCAGACCATCGCTACAGACCCGCACCGCGAGCCGCCGGAGTTCCGTTCCGCGCGCGCGTGGGCCGCCGAACCCGTGACCGGTTCGGGAATAAACGTTTATCGGTAGATTCGCTTCTTCACTGTGAGCCAATGTTAAGGGGACACTTGTCCCGTGAAGGTCAGTGACCTGTGGGGGGGTTTTGTGTGCAGGCGTCCCGCACACGGACGCCTGCAAAAGGCGCGCACGTGCACCGGCCGAACAAACTATTATTATTATTATGATTATTATTATTATTATTATTATCAATAAACGTTCTCTGTTGAATGTGACTCGTGGGTTCGAAGCTTTGGTTCCCAGGTTTTTGGATTGTGACGTGTTGCAGGCGTCTCCCTTCCAGCCCTTCCTGGCACCGGTGGCTCCCTCAGCATCTGGCTGGACGCTTTTCCCTTCTGTTTTCCCACTACATGAATTACGGTGGACACACAACACAAAGGCAGCAGATTTACTGCCCCTCTCTTCGCCCCGGCGGTGCTGCCCTGCTGCTGCTGCCACCGCCACCACCACCGGGCCGAGCTGGGGAGGAAGTTCTCCTTCTCTCACAACACCGTCAACTAACAACACTAGCTCCCAACAGGGAAAGTCGTCAAAGGGATTTCCAGCGAAGGTTCAAGCGAGAGTTAAACCCCCCCCCCCTCCTGGTCCCCCCCCCCCTACTCCTTGGTTTTATCTCTCTCGCAGCCTGAAATGTTGTTGAGACTGTACACGGAGCGGTGGGGTGGAAATGCCAGCTACAACCTGCCAGCTGAGGCCAGCGGGGGTGGGGGTGGAGGGGAGGGTGGGTGGGGGTGGGGAGGGTGGGTGGGGGGGGGGCACGACATTCTCTGCACGGAGCGGTGCAATTTACGGAATCCCGGCGCTTTCACCGAAAAGGGTAAACAGCCCAGTGCCCACAGAGAACCAGCCGGCTTCCAGGACCAGGGTCCAGCCGAGGGGGGGGGGGGGGGAGGGGGAGGGAAGAGGGGACGGACGGACGGACGGACGGGGAACGAGACAGGCTGTGTGTGCAGCAGGGAGACATTTCACAGGCGGCGAAAGAGAAAAGGGGGGCAAACTCCGGGGCGTAGGAGAAAAGGCGCCCGCGTTTTGTTTGGGTAAAGCAATGGGAATGGGGGCAGGTTGGGAATTTTTTTGGCAGGACGCTGTTGTTGGGTTTTGGCGGGAATGTGTGTGTGTGTGTGTGTGTGTGTGCGTGTGTGTGGTGGTGTTGGCAGTGGTGGGGCAGCCGGTTGGTCGTGAGAGAAGGGAGGGCCTGACGGTCCGGCCTGTCAGCATGCCAGGCCACATTCTCACCCTGCCACCGTTGGAAAAAGGGCAATAAAGACATAAACGGGGCCAGCGGGATTAGGGCCCACTCGGAGAAGTGATCAGGGGGGATTTGCTGCCCGGCGGGCACACAATGGCACGGCCGTGTGTCACACACAGACACACATTGCACAAGCTCAATAGCAAAGTTTCACAACAGACCTGAGCCTACATAAATCTGATTAGAGCACCCTTTTGTTTCAAAGAGCGTCACTGGAGCTAACAGAGGGGAGTCGAGCCGCAGGCCATGTTCGGGGTGGGGGGTGGGGGTGGGGGGCCACATTGGTGGGACAGCTATGAAAAAAGTGGGGGTGGGGGGTGGGGGTGTCACATGGTGTGTTGTGACTGGGTAAATGCACGTGTGTGTGTGTGAGTCCCAGAGGGGGAGGGTCATTGCTCTGTGTAGAGAATGGCACAATAACAGGATCAATTTTTGTCTATTCCCTGTGTTTGGAGGGGGGGGTGGGGGTGGGGGTGGGGGTGGGGGTGTCAGGTGATGGAGCGGCGATCGCATCAGCATCTGTTGCAACTTAAAATCGACAGCGTCAGACACAAAGGGAGCAGGCGGCGTTGAATGTGTCCCATCTATTCTGACCCACGATTATAAAACGAGTGGAGGGCTGTTTGAAAGGTTAAGGGGGCAGGTAGAAACCACCTCTCACTCCTGATTCTTTCTCCCCCCCCCCCCCTCTCCCCCCAGTGCCGGCTCTAGCCCTGGCTACAGCCATGCCTCTTTTGGAAGAGACCACTCTGCCCCAAGAGCACCCACCCACCCTGCCCGTGGTCGTCATAGGTGAGCATCGGCAGTTCCTTGACCTCTTTACCCCCCATGTGGGGTCGTCATGGTGCACACTAACGTTTGGCATTCGTTTTAAATATTAACTCCATTACTGGCCTTGCACCGGTCGATCTTGTGATATCGATCTGGCTTGTGAGGCCAATACATCACACGCACCGTTAAAATGTCTTCCTGCCAAAGTGCCACATCCCACTTTTCTCCATCTCGCCTCCGCGCTGATGGGATTTGAAATCTCGCATTATTCTAAACCATCGTTCACCCCATTCCTGTGCACGCCTTTAGGCAACGGGCCGTCAGGTATCTGCCTGTCCTATCTGCTGAGTGGATACAAGCCCTACTTGGACACAGGGACTGTGCACCCTAACCCGATACTATACCGAAAGCTACAGGAAACCAAACACCTACCGATAACAGAGCAGGTAAAAGCGCCCTACCACACCATTTTTTCCACACATATACAAAACACATACAGAGGGATATCGGAGAGGAATCGTGCATGTCCCGATGATGATTCTTATCCTGCAGGACCTTGAATATCTGAGTGAGGGTCTGGAGGGGCGGTCGGGAAACCCTGTAGCCGTCTTGTTTGACTCTCTACTACACCCCAATGCTGACTTCGGCTACGAGTTCCCCCCGGTTCTACAGTGGAGGAGGGACAAGCAACAGCACATCCCGCATCTGGTGCTGGGCAGGGCAACGCCCGGAGGTGCCTGGCATGTAAGCGACTCCTGTTGTCTCAAGCCGACTCGCGTCTCTTAGCTGTGCGCAGTTCATGCAGGTCACAGGCTTCGGTTCTTCTAACCGCCCTATCGTTTGTCAGCTGTACTGTTTTGAGTCCTTGGAATGTTTCTCTCCCAATTTTCTTCTGTGCCTCAGGCAATGGAAGGCTCCATGCTTACCATCAGTCTCGGGATCTGGATGGAGCTTCCCGGGGTTAACTACCGCGACCTGACCAGTGGGAAACGCAGGTATTCACACTGAAAAAGGGATGGAAGGGTTGTTATTAAAAAAAAGATTTTCTTTACTCTGATCTGTCTCTCTTCCTGATCTGGTCGTTTGTTTATCTTTTCTTTCTAGGGGTTCCATCAACGACAGAGCCACCCCAGAGGAGATCTTGTCCTACTATCGTAACTATGTGAAGCTTATGGGCCTCCAAAAGAACTTTGTTGACAACACCTACGTGACCTCTGTCCAGAAACTCTGCCGGGGGCATGAGGGGAAGGGTTTGGAGAATGGGCACGCAGAACTAGGGAATGGAGGAGTGGGCTATGGGGAGACTGGGGGATTTGAGGGAAAAGGAATTGAATGTAAAGATAGCGGGGGAGGGGGGTCTCTTTGGGAAGTGAGAGGATACCAGAGGGTGCAGAATGACACCCATGTCCCCTTCTGTCTGTTTGCCGAGAACATTGTTCTGGCCACAGGGGCGTCCGATTCGCCAGCTCGGCTAGGCATAGAGGGGGAGGAGCTACCGTTTGTATTCCCCAGCATCTCTGATCTGGGATTGGCCATAAACCAGAGGAAGCTGGATGCAAACTCTGATCCAATTTTAATTGTGGGCGCGGGTTTAAGTGCTGCAGATGCTGTTCTATGTGCTTGCAACAGCAACATTCCCGTAATGCACGTCTTTCGCAAGAATCTCGACAACCCTAACCTCATCTTCAAACAGCTGCCCAAGACCCTGTACCCAGAATACCACAAAGTCTATCACATGATGTGCTCCAAGACCCACGATAGGATGGGCGCTCCCTCTGCAGTTAATGGGCCCCAGGCAGTTAGCGTTGCTTCAACCGTCTGTGCCAAGATGTGCCCAAAGCCCCAACATGTCACAACTAACATGGCCACAAATGGCAGCCTTAGCCTGTTCCCCGACTACACCAGCTTCCCCGAACACTGTGTGGTGTCCTTCCAGCCTGACATGAAGTGTGTGCTGCAGGGCAACAACTCCCTCAAGGCATTCAAGATCTCCATGGCCCTGGTGTTGATTGGGACAAACCCCAATTTGTTTTTCCTCAAGGGCCAGGGCCAGTACCTGGGTCTGGACCCAGCGAAGCCCATCTCCTGCAAGCAGAACCCCATTGACATAGAACCCTACACCTTTGAGTGCACTAAGGAGCCGGGTCTGTTTGCCATGGGCCCACTCGTGGGAGACAACTTTGTTCGCTTTTTGAAAGGGGGCGCCTTAGGCATTGCCTCCTGTCTGCTGAAGAGACTCAAGAAGAAAGGGAAGCTTATCAGGAATGGAGGGAGCAACTTCCTTTAAAAAGATGAAATAGAGATAAAACCAGGAATCGGTGTCTACCGCAGCGTTAAGGTGGCTGTAAGACACCTACTTCAAGGGCTGTTACCAACAGATGTGAAAGGTAACAGGGAAAACAAGTTTTTAATCTTTCCATTGTGTATGCGGTGTTTTTGCACTTAAACTAAGGCTTTATAATGACTCTCTGAGGGGTAAGAAGACAATGTGAATGGATATTTGCTCGTTAGTTGCTAGAGAAAAACAAAACACTCTAGTCTCGTCTGACTTAATGAGGAGTCCAGGCTACGGTGTGCAGTCGTTTTGTAGACATAAACGATCTGTAACTTCTCCACTATATGGACCTCATTTTCTTCAGTATTTTTTTTTCTCCTTCTGTTTGTTCACTATGTGTCTTTTTGTTACAAATCAATATTTCTACCACAAATAATGACTTGATCTTCACACCACTCTTAGTCTGTTGTCAAGCTTATCTTACAGGAGATTAAATGTTAACAAGTAGAAGCCACTAAATCTAATTCTGAACCACTATTAATCCTCAATATCCAATTAATCCATATTGCTTGATATTTTTTTTTCATTACTGACATTCTATAGACCTAGACATCTTGGAGTCACAGTTCTTCGGGTGACTGAGGTTGAGAGAACAACCTGTGGCTTCAAAATATAATTATCTTTAGTTGAATACCACAAATGTAAATGTAACTGCCAGCAATCTGTGACCGAGATGAGCCTTATCTCAAACTATATGTCCCAGCATGGCTAAATAATCTTAATGTTTCTAATGATTTTGACCCTACAACACACTCCTTTTCTGATCATAGGTCGTTTTTATTAGCTGCCACTGAAGATGGTCGGAGCCATAACATTTAAATACTAGGTCCAAATCTGTATGATTCGTCAAACCTGGTTCCTTTTTATTACGGTACTACTGAAAGCTTCCTATGCAAATATCTTCACTCGCAGACCTGAATGTAATCTTAAACAGAGGTGTGTGTTGGCTTGGAGTCAACTGAACTGGCATGAGATAGGGTCGTTAACCTCAGCGTCCAAAAATCATGGCAAAATATTCACGACTACACCTTGTTGCGGCATGGCAGGCATATTAATTGTGCCTTGTTAATCTAGTAATTCCTAATGCCACAATCAAACACTGACTACACCTTTTCTCAGTGTGATTGTGGACAAAAAACTTGATGCCGAGGGCATCCGGGTAGCGTCGCGGTCTATTCCATCGCCCACCAACATGGGGATCGCCGGTTCGAATCCCCCGTGTGACCTCCAGCTTGGTCGGGTGTCCCTACAGACACAATTGGCCGTGTCTGCAAGTGGGAAGCCAGATGTGGGCGTGTGTCCTGGTTGCTGCACTAGCGCCTCCTCTGGTCGGTCGGTCGGTCGGGGGCGCCTGTTTGGGGGGGGGGGGAATAGTGTGATCCCCCCATGCACTACATCCCCCTAGTGAAACTCCTCACTGTCAGGTGAAAAGAAGCGGCTGGCGACTCCACATGTATCGGAGGAGGCGTGTGGTAGTCTGCAGCCCTCCCCGGATCGGCAGAGGGGGCGGAGCAGCGACAGCTCGGTAGAGTGGGGTAATTGGCCGAGTACAACTGGGGAGAGAAAGGGGGGGGAAAAAAAAACCTTTGATGCCAGTTCAGGTGTGCAATCATTAACCCGAAGAGAAATAACTCAGTCTATGACCAATTTAAAGAAAGAGGAAAAAAAATAAAATAACAGGAAAGACGTACTTGTGGGATATCAAGTTTAATATTCCCAACCACATTTTACCATCGGTGAGCCTAGTTCAAACAGGGATTTTCCTAACCCTGTCATGACGTTAGCCTTTTTTTTCTCTCTTTTGTGCGTAGCTGCCCCCACCAATACTTGACAGGCATGAGCTGCAGCGACGTAGACAACCCACGTGGGTCTTTACAAATTCCCCGGGCATGTTTCAAACAGCACCTTGCAAAATATTGTTAATAAGCCTTGCATCTAATAATGTAGTGACCTCTGTTGGATAACTGTTCAGGAGGGGGGAGGAGGGGGGCGTTGGCATCCGCTCGTGTTTTCATGTTTTTAATTGCAGTAACTGCTTGCGAACACTGCGTGCCAAGTATACAGTTCTTCTGAGCGTTAAGCTCCCGCACAGCCAACGCTCCCTTTAACGCGACACCTTAATAATCTCCTGAGAGGGAAACTTAAGTCTCTACGCTTGCTCACTTCCCTCCTCGAGGAGGTCGGAGACGCGGGGGGTGAGCGGCAGAAAAGCAACCCCGAAGCCGGCAGGGATCCGCCGGCTTCGCTAAAGGGCCTTTCAATGCAGCGGATGCTGGCCGAAGCGTGCGCTGGGGTTCTCCAAAATGTCCACCAAACTCTAGGGTTAACCTGCAACACTTGGATGTGGATCTGAGAGGACAGGGTAAGGGTCAACCATAGGCACACCAGAGACAGACATGCCGGTGTGGCGATCACCCGCCCGGTCAGGGGGGGGGAACGGGTCGGGTTAGCGGACATGGAAGGATTTTTGTACCCCTCTCCTGTTCCCGGGTTAACCAGTTCCCGGCACGACTAACACCGGGGAGCTTTTTTCGGTCTCCTTTTGCAGACAGAAGACAAGCTGCTTTGCGCTTGTGGAGTTAGACTCTGCCCTCTTGTACAGTTTAAACTGGTTTTTAATGTTTTGTACACTGTATTTTTTTATTATTGACAATTTGAAAAAAAAAAAAATAAAGAAAAAAAAAAAGATCTCTGAACTTCTAACACTTGTTTACATTGCTTGCTGTCAGCGGCCGATTAGTAAAATTGACACTTAAGTGTGGACATGAAGACATGCATGCCGGTTATAATAAGCGACAAAACGCGTAATAGCATCAACTTCCGACTCACAACTGGGGTCATTGATGTTATCGTGACATTAATTTTGAATCTTATTCAGTCAAATAAGTGGATGAAATGCGAGTAGAGATAGTCTGTCAAAGTGAAAAAAGTTATAAAACATTTTCAAATTGTGTTCTGGGATAATTTGACAAGCCTTCCGCGGCACCCGAAGACGTTTCTTCCTCTGTGCCCACTTCAAGATGCGGGGGTTTTATCTTCTCCTCTTCGGCTTGCTGGGGTTGTACCTAAAAACAGACACACACACACACACACACACACACACACACACACAGAGTTCATCTCGGAGCAGCATCCATGTCGGGACACTCAGGCCCATCTCGTTGAGCTTTTAACATTCCTGACGGATAATACCTCAGTGTTCTCCGCGGCATTTTGAACAAACATCAAAAATGGCCCAAATGAGGCGCTGTAAATCACGGACGGTGTTTGAACAACTTGAAGCCAAACATCCTTCCAATAAACCGCGTCTGGAAGCCTGCCTCGGGCCTACCCAAAAAAAATAAGGGCTGTTTTCTCCGCGGCAGAGTCTGTTCCCTCGCTACGCATGACTGACTGAGCACGATGACTCAGTGATCAAACAGTTCAGCCTTGACATTCTCGCATACGTACACACAGGTTCATGGACAAACGCACACACACGCGCACACACACACACCGTCTCACGCTGTCTCTTTCTGCTTAGCTGGAGAAAACGGCAGCCGTAGCGCCGGCTTACATCACCTCCATCACCCTGGCAACCGCTCACACACCGCCGTCACACAGAAACTGCTAAATCTGGTCGGTGAAACTGCGGACGAGATGAAGCGGCCCCCGAAAAACTCAGAGTCTCACAATTAATTCTGTTTCCCCGACCGCCGTCACCGGACAGGATCGCTCAGATCGTTATCGGCGGGGAGGAGGCACGCGTGGAAACACATGCGGGTCCTCACCTGAACAGGTCATCTCCCAGACTCTCCTCCTGTCTGCTCTGGTGCTCCTCCTGAAACACACAGTCAGAACTTAAATGTGAGGCCGGGGGAAAACACGTTTACACATTAGCACGAGAGGTGGGGCAGCGTCGGGGCACAGAGAGATTGACATTCACTGAACAATTTCTAGTCAAATTTCGAGTCCGCTACACATCTGTTTTATCCAGGGATCCAACTATCTCCCTGTGCACAGGACCGCAACATCAGGACCATCAGATGGAGCGACAGCAGTATGAGGGGTGGAAAAGTGACTTGCCATTGGAGAAATAAAAACCAAAAAACAAGTTTCTGTCACTCCTTATCGCATAATCTGTGTATTAACAAGTCAACCCTTTTACTTAAAGTGAGTAAAAAAAAAAGGCTCTGGCGTGGCGGTCTATTCCGTTGCCCACCAACACGGGCATCGCCGGATTGAATCCCCGTGTTACCTCCGGCTTGGTCGGGCGTCCCTACAGACACAATTGGCCGTGTCTGCGGGTGGGAAGCCGGATGTGGGTGTGTGTCCCGGTCGCTGCACTAGCGTCTCCTCTGGTCGGTTGGGGCGCCTGTTCGGGGGGGGAATCGCGTGATCCTCCCACGCGCTACGTCCCCCTGGTGAAACTCCTCACTGTCAGGTGAAAAGAAGCGGCTGTCGACTCCACATGTGTCGGAGGAGGCACGTGGTAGTCTGCAGCCCTCCCCGGCTCGGCAGAGGGGGTGGAGCAGCATCCGGGACAGCGCAGAAGAGTGGGGTAATTGGCCGGATACAATTCGGGAGACCCCCCCCCCCCAAAAAGAAGCTTTCTTGCATGTTCAGCTTTTTCAATATACTGACACTTCCATTCAGCCTTTTTTATTCTCAACTGTGCAATAAATAGCTTGATGGAAACGCAGCACTCGAAATTAACTTTTTTTCCTCAGTGTCCTGAATTCTACTCTCAACTGTCCCAGACATAAGAACCACTGTCCCAAATTGAAGTTCTCTTTTTCATTCTACATAATAAATATAGTTTAATAACTTGATAAGGGGAGAGCGACAGAGAGAGAGAGTGACTTGAGTTACCTCAGCTATATCTCTGAACCATTCATCCAGCTCAGAATTCTTGCCCCTGTTGCTGGCCATTAAACCAGACCCTCCAATGACTTGAGGTGCACCCACTGTGCCAGGCACCGGGACCTGTCACATACACAAACAAGGACACAGTATGAAAAAAATGTACTAATCACAGATGACAATATGGTAGTTTTTTTACAAATACATTTTTTTTTGGGAGGTTTTATGCTGGAGAGGTGGGGCTGGATGGATGGATGATGGTAGGATGGATGGATGGATGACAGATGGATGGATTGATTGGTTGATTTTGATAAAACTCTGAAACATGTATTTTTTCTACTGAAATATTACTACTACTACCACTACTTTCAGCTGCTCCCGTTAGGGGGCGCCACAGCGGATCATCCGTTTCCATCTCTTCCTGTCCTCTGCATCTTCCTCTGTCACACCAGCCACCTGCACCACATCCATAAACCTCCTCTTTGGCCTTCCTCTTCTCCTCTTCCCTGGCAGCTCCATCTTCAGCATCCTTCTCCCAATATACCCAGCATCTCTCCTCCACACATGTCCAAACCATCTCAATCTTGCCTCTCTTGCTTTGTCTCCAAACTGTCCAACCTGAGCTGTCCCTCTAATCTACTCGTTCCTAATCCTGTCCTTCTTCATCACTCCCAATGAAAATCTTACCATCTTCAACTCTGCCACCTCCTGTCTTTTCATCAGTGCCACTGTCTCCAAACCATACAACATAGCTGGTCTCACTACCATCTTGTAAACCTTCCCTTTAACTCTTGCTGGTACCCTTCTGTCACAAATCACTCCTGACACTCTTCTCCACCCACTCCACCCTGCCTGCACTCTCTTCTTCACCTCTCTTCTGCACTCTCCGTTACTTTGGACAGTTGACTCCAAGTATTTAAACTCGTACGCCTTCTTCACCTCTACTCCCTGCATCCTAACCATCCCGCTGTCCTCCCTCTCATTCATGCATATGTAGTCCATCTTGCTCCTACTGACTTTCATTCCTCTTCTCTCCAGTGCATACCTCCACCTCTCCAGGCTCTCCTCAACCTGCACCCTACTCTCGCTACAGATCACCATGTCATCCGCAAACGTCATAGTCCACGGAGACTCCTGCCTGATCTCGTCCGTCAACCTGTCCATCACCATGGCAAACAAGAAAGGGCTCAGTGTTTTTCCCGAAATATAACATGTATAAAATTACCAGTGGTGCACTACAGCAAAATGTTGATGGAGCTCATCTTTTCCCTCACTCAATATAACGAGCCTATAACGCAAGTTTCTCGTTAAGACCTACAAAGCATCTCCCAGCAGGCTAGTATAAATAAACTTTATCCGCAAATCATATAAATCTTCACTGACTGGCCAAAAGGACTGTGTTGCACTGCATAGGTGGGCACGACAGGTATGCAATACACCTGCTGATACAAACGTTTGAAAATATGCATTTTTGACTGACCTTGCGGAAGTGCTTGAAGCTCTTAGTGAAGCCGTTGCTCTGCTTCTCTTGTGGTTTGTTTCGTGAGGGTGCCGTCACAGTGAGCAATTTAAACTCCACCAACACAAGCCTTTTGGGAAGATGATCTTCTGCCTCCGACACCTGCTATGCATCACATAAGGAAAAGGATTTTTAATGGGGAATTTAAACTGTTTTATAATTTGCTCTTTCAAAGTTAAATTTAAATTCTATTGTTCTTTCCATCCATCCATTATCCAAACCGCTTATCCTGCTCTCAGGGTCGCGGGGATGCTGGAGGATATCCCAGCCATCATTGGGCGGCAGGCGGGGAGACACCCTGGACAGGCGGCCAGTCCATCACACAGGGCCAACACACACACATTCACACCTAGAGACAATTTAGTATGGCCTGACCTACATGTCTCTGGACTGTGGGAGGAAACTGGAGCACCTGGAGGAACCCACCCAGACACAGGGAGAACATGCAAACTCCACACACAGGGCGACCAGGGAAGACCCCCAAGGTTGGACTACCCCGGGGCTCGAACCCAGGACCTTCTTGCTGTGAGGCAACCGCCCTATTGTTCTTTCATTTTGGGTATATAGCAAAGAATCTGGAATTCGATAGCTTTGTCTCTAGGCAAACAGTGAACTCTAAATCCCCGGTGGACATGTACACTTCATAAACTAGGCTTGTTTCTTAATGTTTTTGGTTGCCAATTCCCAGCTAGCCTGCATTTACTAATGACACGATTCTGGTGAAATCTAGTAAAGATTACTATTGAGACATGTTGTAATTATAATCCAGAGGCAGTTAAAAGTGCCTTTTCACAGGACTTACTGGAGCCTCCGGTTTGACCACGGTGGGTTTTAGAGGGGTCTCCTTCACCTCCACAGGTTGGCCAACACCTCTACTGAAGGGTTCTGAATCCTATGACAAAACAAAATATTCTAAAATGGACTATAATGATTAAATATAACCATGTCAACAAAAAACCAAAGCTCAACTGTGTTTTCTGATTTTTTTATATTATTTCTGTCTGAAAATGTCTGAATTATCAGATGAACGGTGGTATTACGATAGTCAGAATACATAGTAAATGGGAGTTGTCCTGAACAAAACAAAAGACACCTCTTCATCTTTCAAGTCATCCATATGCCGATTTTTTTTGGCTGATGGTCCCTGCTCTGGAGAGTTGCTGGGTCTTTGCTTGGCAGTCGCCTGTTCTGGAGGGCACAGTTGCTGTTTCTCAGTGGAGGAGGTATGTTTCCTCATTTCGAGGCTCTGGTTTTTATTTGACATGGACCCTTTGTCCAGGCTCACACTTGGCCTTTGGTTGGACTTAGCATTCTCCTCTGGGTCAGCCCATAGTCTCTTCCGCATGGTTGAATGTTTCACAGGATTCAACTGCTGTTTCTGATCAGTTGAGCCTTTTGACACGTTTTGCTTCGCCTGCTGACTGGGCCTAGCTAACTTATCAACATCAAAATAATCCATGTCTTCAGACATTATAGACTCCAGTTCTTCCATTTGTATCTCGTTCTGCATCTCTTTCCTCTTCCTGCCCCGTGCCTCCTGTGGGGCTGATTGGGAGACCCCATAAGGCAAAGCCATGTCTTCAGACATTATGGACTCTAGTTCCGCCACGTGTATCCTTTCTTCTATCTCCTTTCTAGCTCTACCCTGTTCTCTCTGCTTAGTAGGGTGGGTGACTCCATCAGGCAAAGTTATGTCCTCAGACATGATGGACTCCAGTTCCTCCAAAGGTATGCCTTCCACCACCTTCTTCCCTCTGTTCTGTTCTCGCTGCTTGGCAAGGTGGGAGACCCCATCAGGCAAACCCATGTCTTCAGACATTATGGACTCCAGTTCCTCCAGCTCCTTCCTCTTTCTGCCCTGTTCTCCCCGCTTGGCAGAACGGGAGACCCTATCAGGCAAACCCATGTCTTCAGACATTATGGACTCCAGTTCCTCCAGCTCCTTCTTCTTTCTGCCCTGTTCTCCCTGCTTGGCAGAACGGGAGACCCTATCAGGCAAACCCATGTCTTCAGACATTATGGATTCCAGTTCCTCCAGCTCCTTCTTCTTTTTGCCCTGTTCTCTCTGCTTGGAAGAACGGGAGACCCCATCAGGCAAACCCATGTCTTCAGACATTATGGATTCCAGTTCCTCCAGCTCCTTCTTCTTTTTGCCCTGTTCTCTCTGCTTGGAAGAACGGGAGACCCCATCAGGCAAACCCATGTCTTCAGACATTATGGACTCCAGTTCCTCCAGCTCCTTCCTCTTTCTGCCCTGTTCTCCCTGCTTGTCAGGACAGGAGACCCAGTCAGGCCATGCCATGTCCTCAGACATTATAGACTCCAGTTCTTCCATCTCCTTCCTTTTCCTACCCTGTGCCCCCTGCTGTGTAGGGTGGGAGTCTCCATCTGACAGAACCTTAGACCGACCAATGAAAAGGTCAGTCCCTGACCCTGAGTGACTCTGGGTCCTGCCTGTGGTGAGTGTGACTGGGGGTGTTTTGGAGGAAATCTGTTTTGAGATATGTGAGGTTTTCAGGATTTGTGCAGTGGTGGAGGTTGGCGGTAATGTCCTCTTTGGGTCTGACTGAAGAGCATTTGATTCTTCCTCTCGAGGCCTGGAAGACAGGGTAGAAGAAAGGAGGAGGTGGATTAGTTTAAGCTTTATTTTTTTTAGCAGAGTAATTCAACACATACGAGTGGTTCTGAAGTAGAAAAATCTAAGCATGTCTACAACCCTAGGAATATCTAAGTGACAAGTTAATAAAGGAATTAGGGAATGATGTGTATCTTACTGTACAGAGCACAAAAATTAAGAACAGCCCAATGGACGGGAAATACATAGTGAGTCTTTATTCTATAGTATTAACACATTTAGTATTGCACTGCTGGGACAGACTACTCAGTGTCCCTTTCACTGGATTACATACATCCTATAAGCACTCTTGAGAACAGATACGTACCTTTTTTTGTTGGCTATTTGGAAGAAACTGGTAAGAGTGGACTGTTTCTGTGGGGAACCTTGTGTTGACATTTTTTTTTTCTGGGGGGATGTTTTCATGCCACCATTGGCCTTGGGATAAGTCAGGAACCTAGTGTTATCCTTCTTTTTGCCTGACATTACAAAAACAATAATTTCAAACACGGTTATTTACACTGGTGTGACATCACTCTTATCAGAGGTGATTTACAGGGAGTGAGAAGGAAGGGGTTCACTTTGACAGGAGGAATGACTATGGGTGGGACACATTTGTGGGTGAAGATACTGAATCTGTTTGCTTTTCAGTTATGGAGGCAATTTCAGCAGTGGTGATCAAACATTTGCCATAGAGGCAGGTTTTCTTTCTAGCTGACTTGACTGAAAACCTGCATACACCTGAACATGGCTCTCCATGGCACATGGTTGACAACCACTGCTCCAAAGTATATTTCTTAGACAATCAAGCGCTATACAGACACATCTATGAGTCTACCTTGGAATATTGGCCTGGGCTTCTTCGTGTGCAGGGCCGTGTCCTCCACAGTGTTAAATGATGAGCTCATCGTTTCAGCAACAGTGCATGTGTTGCACCCTTGTGATGGTTCTGTGTTAGCCACATATGCAGTGACATTTCGAGATGCTGCAGGTAACACAGTCTCCTCCACAGTGGCATTCTGGGAAAGCGTAGCACTTGGAATTCTGGGTTTTGTACTTTGCACCAAATCTGAAACCCAAATCCCTAGTGTCAAAACAGTTTCAATGAATTAAAAAACAAAATGAACGCATCAATGAAGAAAGGCAACTGATCCAGTATCATAAAAAAATCCATTCCAACACAGGTTCTAGTCAATGACACCCACCTGAGTCTGTTAATGGATTAGAGGGATTGCAAAACGTTTCACAGGAGGAATAGATGGCTGCCAATCCAATCTCAGACTCTGTGATGAATCGAAGGCCTTTTCTGGGTCAGCGGTAGGATGGCAAGCCAAAAAATAGGAAAGAACAAATAAGGGACATAGAGAGTAATCGTTAATGGTTTTCAGAAAATTAGGCTGGGACTGGTACCTCTTTGTTATTATGATTTCAAAAAAAATGCTCTGTAAAAGTGTGAGAATTTCTGCATACTCTTGTAGGATCATCCTGACTGAATTCGCCCACGCTGCGGTGGAGGGAGGATGCAGAATCTGGGAGTTCGCTGTTGCAATGTCAACCACACAGCTCTGCGGAGACTCAAGCAGAGACCGGGGCAATGAGCCCTCCTCCAGCAGCTGGCTCCTTCCACCGCCAAAGCTCACCGCGATACTCAAACGCTTTAGCTGCACGCAACATACAGAGGGAGCAATTATACCAGAAATACCTGTATCTACACAATAAGTGGGTGAGTGAAAGGGTGAGAACGATACTAGATAAAGCAATAGAGTGCTAAGCAACTACGTGACTAAGCAACAATTCCTCCTTTGAATACCATGCAATCATGGTTACTGCTCATATTAAGCTATTTGTGGCTATCATATAATGCCCACTAGGGTGTCAACTGGGGAACTTTGTAGTCGAACCAGACATGTTACTCTAAGCCATTCCTGATGACACACCACTGATTGTCATGAGAGACATGCATATCCATACTGACAAAACCCAAGCGACTGACTTCCTGTCTCTTCTGTCCTCTTTTGACCTCAGACAGGTCCCCACCCTTCCCACACACAAAGCCGGCAATACTCTTGATCTGATTTTGACTCGGAACTGCTGCACAGCAAATCTGACTGTCACCCCCCTACATCTGTCAGACTACTTCATGGCCTCCTTACTGGAACATCCTCACGTTCCTCCACAAATCGTCTCCTTCCGCCGAACATCCGGTCCCTTATACCAACCCAGCTTTCCAGTGTTACAATTTAATTTAGCAGACACTTTCATTCAAACTGTCAAGCTATTTCATTAAGGATTTTTACAAACTCCGACTAGCTAAACAGCGGTTCACCTTCAAATAATTGGAGTGACTATACGCCTTTGAACTGAACTTGACTGATAACCCAGAGGAATAGGGAGCATGACTGAGTCGTTGGAATTTCTCAGCCAGATATGCATTGTATATCCTGCTCCTGTACAGTAAAGCGAGAGGATCAAACCTGTTTGGTGCTGAGAAAGAGGAAGGTTTTTCCTGTGAAGAGCCGTTTGCGCATCGGCTTTGCTCTGAGATCCACTTCCTCTTTATTCAAGGTTGGCTCATCAATCTCAGGGATGAAACTTAAAAAGTAAAACAAAATAAACAGGGCATCAGGAGGTTCATCGTAGCCTCAAGTGTTCAATTCAAACCGAATAGGTGTGTGTGTGTGTGTGTGTGAAGAGGAGGGGCAGCAGGTGTACACCTTACTTTTCAGCCTTAGGAGGAAGTGACTTCTGCTGCATGGCTTTGCTGAGCTCTGTGAAAAACTCCAGCTTGATGATTGGTCGACAGCACAGCAGAGCACAAATAGTCTAAAGTGAACGACAGGAAACTGAACAACACATTCAGAGAAATGACATAAACGCAGACACGTCAGAAAAAAAATCATACAGTGCAGTGTGCTGACCTTAATGGTGACTTTGACGGAAGGCATGACCAGGTGAGTGCACTCCTGCGTCCAGGCGTTGACCAGCTTGCCACCCAGAGGCAGCAGGGCCTGAGAGAGCAGCACCTTAGCATCATTGTCCAAACATGATGAACACACCACCACCTTCTCAAAGTCCACCCTGGGGAGAGAAGGGAGAAACAAAGTACTAATGTGGTATTGTAGTAATGTCTTGATGAAACATTTCTGAACCTATTAATCATTACTCATTCTATATCGTAGCAGAAGTTGCATTAGTAGTAGTAGTAGTTGTAGTGGTAATAGTAACAGTGGCAGTACTAGCAGCAGTAGTGGCGTAGTAATAGAAATAGTAGCCACAGCAGTTGTAATGAGAGTAGGGCAGAACTTGAATGAGAGCGGTACTTTTTCCCAGCGATGTTACACTCAGACGATGCTGCTGAATGGGACAGCGCTGTTCTACTGTGATGTCTGCACGCTGTGCTCGCCTAGCGCCCGATTGCATTTTTGCATTGCTTCATTTTCACTGTGTGTAATTTGTTGTCATTGTTTTATTTTTAAATCTGTTACTTCAGTCAGACTCATGCCAATAAACACACAACACACGCAACATCCCAACCACAACTGTACCTCCCAGTCCACAGACATAGAGAGCACTCATTGCTAAACGTAGGTGATTGGCGGTTGGGGGTGGGGGGGAATCAATTCAATATGAAATCATGACATCAAGCTGTGATTTTAATACCGCGGCATTTCCTCTGAATCGGAATGCTGAAGCACAATTAACAGAAGCCGTGAAGAGGTTTGAGATAACGGTTTCTACATTTCTTAATGAAGGAATATGAATTGTTTGAAGTTTACTCTGGAAAACAACCATATTTTAAGCTTTTGTAATACAAGTGGCTTGAAATGAAAGCGTTTTGTTGAATCACAATATTTAATGCATTGTGATATCTGAAAAATTATACTAATCGTTGAATTGGACCTATTGAACACAGGAATTCCCAGCCCTTTTTGGTGATATTGTCAAAAACCAACACATCCCATTAGAGTAGTCTACCTGAACTTGCTTTGGAAAACCCCAAATATGACATTGTCCCCCGAGTTCAGCTTCAGAGGTTGGTTGTCTGCTAGGCGCTGGTTGTTGACACATGTGCCGTACTTGGAGCTGTCCTTCAGGGTCAGGGTCTAGAAGGATTAATCAACCCATCAGTTTGTAAAGAAATCAAGATCAATTAATAATGTATTTTGTATAAACGTTCAAATAGGACAACACAACGTCTGTCCTACATCGATATTCTCAAAGAAAAGTAGAGGTGGTTTTCAGACAGTAACAAAAAGTTAACAATACCTTATCTAATAACAAAATAGGTGTTTAAATATTATAACAGCATTGTTAAGTGTGCCTGCTCAAGGTTACTTTTTCGCTTTGGTTGGCTACTCGATGTGCATTTTTGTCATAGCCATAGAAAAGCAAACTTTTTTGGACATAATTGTCACATGGGTTGGTTGCCTGTTTCAAACATCGATTATCATTCACAGCAAAGGATACAAAGGTGAGAATATTTGAACTTTAGTTTGTGGAGAAATTGAGTCACTTTACTTTCATCTGATATAATTCAACATGTCTCTTCTACTATTTTAAATGACATAAAATCCTGCAAAAGTCAGCCTACGTATAATATATCAACATTACATAGTGAGTAAGTATACTTCATACAGTGCAGAGTTGTTTTGCTATGAACAGCAGGGGCAACAGCACCACCTTCTGTGCAAGACCATTCATTCATTCATTCATTCATTCATTCATTCATTCATTCGTCTTCAGCCGCTTCTCCGGGGTCGGGTCGCAGTGGCAGCAAGCTAAGTAGGGCACTCTAGACGTCCCTCTCCCCAGCAACGCCCTCCAGCTCCTCCTGGGGGATCCCAAGGCATTCCCAGGCCAGACTGGACATGTAGTCCCTCTAGCGAGTTCTGGGTCTACCCCGGGGTCTCCTCCCAGTTGGCCGTGCCCGGAAAACCTCCAAGGGAGGGCCTTGCCCAGGAGGCATCCTGATCAGATGCCCGAACCACCTCAACTGGCTCCTTTCGACGCGAAGGAGCAGCGGCTCTACTCTGAGCTCCCTCCGGACGTCTGAGCTCCTCACCCTATCTCTAAGGCTGAGCCCAGACACCCTATGGAGGAAACTCATTTCAGCCGCTTGTATCCGTGATCTCACTCTTTCGGTCACTACCCAAAGCTCATGACCATAGGTGAGGGTTGGAGCGAAGTTTGACTGGTAAATTGAGAGCTTTGCCTTCTGGCTCAGCTCTCTCTTCACCACAACGGTCCAGAACAACATCCGCATTACTGCTGATGCTGCACCAATCCTCCTGTCAATCTCCTGCTCCATTCTACCCTCACTCCTGAACAAGACCCCGAGATACTTGAACTCCTTCACTTGAGGCAACAACTCATCCCCAACCTGGAGGGAGCAATCCACCATTTTCCGGTAGAGAACCACAGCCTCAGACTTGGAGGTGCTGACTCTCATCCTGGCCATTTCACACTCAGCTGCAAACCACCCTAATGCATGCTGGAGGTCGCATTCTGATGATGCCAACAAAACCACATCATCTGCGAAGAGCAGGGATAAAATTCTGACCAAGA
Organism: Lampris incognitus; assembly: GCF_029633865.1. Taxonomy (NCBI): domain Eukaryota; kingdom Metazoa; phylum Chordata; class Actinopteri; order Lampriformes; family Lampridae; genus Lampris; species Lampris incognitus. The sequence goes on from NC_079219.1 coordinate 56,388,851, forward strand.
CCATTTTACGGAGAATTATTATTTAGTAGTATCACAACATTTATTTGTATACTTTTATAAAAAAAAGAACTGCAAAAGGTGAGATGAAGTCTATGGGGAAAGCTTAGTAAATCAGTGCAGTTCCACATCATTTGGTAAAGAAACAAGAGTGTAGCCTAAGCAGTCAGATGAATCTGGAACATTGATCACGTTGACATAACCATACTCACATCCCATCGGAAGAGGAACTGTTTAGAGTTCAGTCCAGAGAGGGACAGAAAACATATTTCTTCTACCAAAGGCCTCGATGCAGTTATACATTCTTCTTTTATCTTTGTGCCCTCCAGCTCTAATAGGATAGGAAGTAGTTTTCTCACCACAACCGATTCTTCCATTCTCTGTCAACGGCTTGATAGAGAACAGAACGGCTAAGGCATGCTGCAACTCTCAACGTAGACAACATGTAAACTCCACACAGAAGACGACCTGGGATGACCCCAAGGTTGGACAACTCCGGGGTTCGAACCCAGGACCTTCTTGCTCTGAGGCGACAGCGCTCACCACTGGGCCACCGTGCCGCGTCCTCTCATGGAGAGAGAGATTTGAAAACCCCTCTCCATAAGAGGGAGGCCAAATGTAACCCCCAAAGCAATGTCAATGCAATAAAACTGTGTCACTCACGGCAGCAACAGAATATTGTGAAATTTGAACCATTTTTAATTTTTGCAGTAAACTATCCTGAAATTATCTGACAACACCACAATCATTGGTCTGATCACTGGGGGCGACGAAACGGCATACAGGAGAGAGGTGGAAAGTATGGCTGCAACAAAAAAATTCGATGAAATTTGATTAAAATTTGATTATAAAAATAGCTGGCAACAAATTTCATCATCGATTTGTTGAGTCTATGTTGGTGCATGCTGTTTCATGGAGCTGGCTACATCCCTTGAAGAAAAAAAACCATATCATTCATGGCGGAGGCGGAGAAAACTGCACGACCAAAATCATCTACAGGAGCACTGCACATTAAATTCCAGTGTGTTAGCTGCAAGCTATGTAAAACCGATTTTGTATGGCACGGGAGCATCACGGTAATGAGAGAACACCTGAAATAAAAACATTTAGACCCATGGCATGCGTTACATTTTGAAGTGAGGAATCATTCGTCTCACAGCAGGTAGTTCTTCTCATTTATTTACATAAGAGTCGATGTTTCGCTCTGTCTTGGAGTTTATTTTCTCTTTTTATCTCCGCTAATATTCATTTCATGGGTGGCATGGTGGCGCAGTGGTTAGCGCCGTTGCCTCACAGCAAGAGGGTCCTGGGTTTGAACCCCGGGTTTGTCCAACCTTGGGGGTTATCCCAGGTTGTCCTCTGTGTGGTGTTTGCATGTTCTCCCCGTGTCTGTGTGGGCTTCCTCCCACAGTCCAAAGACATGTAGGTCAGGTGACTCAGCTATACTATATTGTCCTTAAGGTGTGAATGTGTTGGCGCTGTGATGGACTGGCAGCCTGTCCAGGGTGTCTCCCCGCCTGCCGCCCAGTGACAGCTGGGATAGTCTCCAGCATCCCATGACCCCAATTAGGAGAAGAGGCTTGGATAATGAATGAGTGAATAATATTCATTTATTTACTTTATATTTCTGAAACTGACGGTTGCAATCATTAGCAAGGCCCACTGCCTCCGGACCAGCCGCTTTCACTTTATATTCTTCATGTTTTTTTTCTATAACGACATTCAGAGTGGAAGGCAAAGGAAGAATTGCATTGTACAGGGAAACTTGTTTATTAACTGTGCATATGACAATAAACACATTGACTTAACTGAAGATGGCATATTCTGATGTCACTGTATTCTCCTACCTGGTCAGCGACAGTAAGACGTGCATGGTCCCGGCTGATGGACTGGTCATTAGGTAGCAGAATGTCACAGTTCTTGCGCCCTACCACGTACTCTTTCCCGGGCAGGAGGTAGTGGGTGTCTCCTGTTGGTGTGAGGAGGCCAGTTATGGAGCTGATAACGTACGGCGTTGACTTATTTTGCAACCTCCCAACCCACTCTCATTGTACTGGGCACCCTTTACTTACATGGCAGCTAAAACGGTTTCAGTTAATCTGCAATTTTTTATACATGTGCCAAGTTAAATGTCCACCACTCCCATAAGAACACATGCAAGGATGAATTTGCTCGGTGGTGTTAATGTTACATACAGTCTCTTCAAGATGATCTCTACCTTTAACCTTAATACGTGTTTTACCCCTAGCCAATCCAACTAAGATGGGAGCCAAGTCCATGTCCCACGTTTAAATTTTTTTTGTTTCAATTATACAATATACAGTTACTAGAAGAACCCCGCTACAATGTAGCGGTTTGGTTATCCACCCGTCTAAATCTCCCTCCTCTTCATCCTGCCAGCCAACCGCTTTCCCCCTGCCCCTAACCCCCCCCTCCAACTCCCTCCCCCCAAATGCTCAGAATCATCTGAAATGCCGAGAAAAGTGGTTCACCCCCCCCCACTCCAGCTCCCTCCCCCCAAATGCTCGGAATCATCTGAAATGCCGAGAAACGTGTTTTTTAGCCATTTTTAGAAAATGCACATTTTGCATAACTATGCATAATTATTATAATTATTTTAATTTTCTGCTATTTTTCTGGTCCTCTCTGGAACAATACCTACCACCTCCAAAAAAAAAATTAGGATCATAAGTGCATTTTTGCAAAAATGCACATATTTTGCATAATGCCAAAACATTTCGAAGTCCCAGAAATTTTTTTTTATATAAGTGAAAAAATCAAAGATGCTCAGAATCATCTGAAATGCCGAGAAAGGTGGTTTTAGCCATTTTTAGAAAAAATGCATATTTTGCATATTTATGCATAATTATGCATAATTCTAATTGTCTGGGATTTTTCCCTTACTCTCTGAGACAATACCTACCACCTCCAAAAAGAATTGGGATCATAAGTGCTTTAGTTTTCGGTCCCGTTATCCACACTAACACCACACACACACACACACATTACGAAAATATAGGAGTAGATTGGGTGAACAGCAGGATATAGGACAAAGCATACACATAAAGGGAAAGAAGAAGAAGAAGAAGAAGAAGAAGAAGAAGAAGAAGAAGAAGAAGAAGAAGAAGAAGAAAAGAACTATACAATGGCTCGGGGTCTCATCTCAGCAGTTATGCAGGCAAAAAAATACATTTTCATAAATTGTGCAGGTCTTAACGGCTTTACAATGTTTACTGAATTTCATTGTTTCTCTATATTGAAGGAATGTGGATCCGAAAACAAAAAGACAAGTTGGGTTTTTGGGGCTAAACATTCGCTGGTGCGAATATGGTGTTCGCGAAGAAGAAGAAGAAGAAGAATCGAGTTTCTCCCCGTTTAACTTTGCCAGGCAGGCGAAACCGTCTTTCATCACAGATCCATCCGTCCGAGCGGAGGGACGGGTCGGGTCGGGTCGGGTCACCTTTGGCGGGCCGTGTACGCGCGGTCATCCGAACCCCTTCGGGCAAACCCAGCGAGGCCGAGAAGCTAACTTTAGCTCAACGCGTCACACGCACTTCTAAAAGTTAAGCCAAGAGGCGGCGCCGACGGTTACCTCCCGGTTCCGAAGACTTCAGGGTCCACATTTCCCTCCCACAGACGCGGCCTGACGTTTAGTTCGAGCCGAATGTCCCACTTCGTTCACCGGTACCAGTACCAGCACCGACCCGCGGACGGTTGACAACACGGGACGGACTTCTACGTACCCGCCACGTGTGACGTCACAAGTCTGCGCCGTCGCGTTTGTTTGTTTTGGGGATTTTTTTCCTTCTCTCTCGACGGAGACCCCGCCTGCCGCGTTGCCAGGTCCGCGGAATTCCCGTGGAAATGGGCCGCTTTTTGCTACTCTGTTGCTGCTGCGGCGGCGGCTTGACATTTTTTATCTATTTCATTTTTTTTTGCCCGTGGACCTATTTTGCACGCAAATGATATGAATGATACCTATAAACAGAAATCCCTGTTTTCGGTGAAATAATGCGTTGATATCCAGATCTGACTCCAGATCTGCGCGTACACACGGACGTGGGACACGCCCACATGCACGCGCGTCATGCTCTCGGTCTCTGGCTCCTCCCCCGAAGTCCCGACCCATCTGCCCAGTAAACGCATCCATCCATCCACCATATGGTTTGGCAGGGGCATGTTAAGTTCTGGTACCGGGCTGGTTTCACTGGCCATTGAGCTGGTCTTGTCACACAGACCCGATGACCCAGTCCGCCTGGGACGCCGCCTCATGAACTGGTTTGTTTAGTGGCGAACAATAATGACTAACCAATAAAACACGTTTCAACTGAAACAAGCGCCGCTTACAAGCAACACCCGCCACTGTTCAACCGGTTTCCAGGGGCGGTTGGCGGTCCGGCCAGTGGAGATGGAGGCAGAGTTTTGCTTGCAAAATATGAATCAGTATTTATTTTGGAGAGGAAGAATTGGATCAGAAACACAAACACATACCGACAGAAACACACACACACACACTTGCACACACAATCCATTTACACCCCCACACAGACAAGCAAACACATGCACACTCACACAAACACAAGCACTTATGCACACAGCACATTGACACACACTCGTACACTAAGACACACACACACAGGCTACACACACATGCACATACATGTTCACACAAAAAAGCACTATGTGTGCGTGCGAGAGGGTTTGATAGTGTGTGCGAGTGTAGCTGAGAATTATGAGAATGTGGCCTCCACGGCCTCTCACCGGGCGGCGTGGGCCGTAATTCTCGTCATGGGCTACACCAGTGTTTCTCAACCGGGGGTCCGCGGACCCCTAGTGGTCCGTGGCGTAATTGCAAGGGGTCCGTGAAAATAAAATATCTTTAAAAAAAAGATCCTATGACATTTATAGAAATGGGATTATTTTACTCAAATGTGACCGAGACCTTTATCTACCTAAACTATAAAGGGTAACAGGACTTTTTTCTCTAATTACATCTGTTTCACAAGTGTAATTTATTGTATTTTAATAAGAGATCTCGCTCCCGTTTGCATTGTTAAAAGTTACTGAATACATATTCTGTGTTGTTACATATATCTGAAAGTTACTGAATACATATTCTGTGTTGTTACATATATCTGAAAGTTACTGAATACATATTCTGTGTTGTTACATATATCTGAAAGTTACTGAATACATATTCTGTTTTGTTACATATACCTGAAAGTTACTGAATACATATTCTGTTTTGTTACATATATCTGAAAGTTACTGAATACATATTCTGTTTTGTTACATATACCTGAAAGTTACTGAATACATATTCTGTTTTGTTACATATATCTGAAAGTTACTGAATACATATTCTGTTTTGTTACATATACCTGAAAGTTACTGAATACATATTCTGTTTTGTTACATATATCTGAAAGTTACTGAATACATATTCTGTTTTGTTACATATATCTGAAAGTTACTGAATACATATTCTGTTTTGTTACATATACCTGAAAGTTACTGAATACATATTCTGTTTTGTTACATATATCTGAAAGTTACTGAATACATATTCTGTGTTGTTACATATATCTGAAAGTTACTGCATAAACATTCTGTTGTTACATATATCTGAAAGTTACTGAATACATATTCTGTTTTGTTACATATACCTGAAAGTTACTGAATACATATTCTGTGTTGTTACATATATCTGAAAGTTACTGAATACATATTGTTTTGTTACATATATCTGAAAGTTACTGCATAAACATTCTGTTGTTACATATATCTGAAAGTTACTGAATACATATTCTGTTTTGTTACATATATCTGAAAGTTACTGAATACATATTCTGTTTCGTTACATATATCTGAAAGTTACTGAATACATATTCTGTTTTGTTACATATATCTGAAAGTTACTGAATACATATTCTGTTTTGTTACATATATCTGAAAGTTACTGCATAAGAATTCTGTTTTGTTAACTATATCTAAGTTACAACTGAAAGCTCTTATTTTTGCCCCAAAGAGTGAATAAATGCTATAATGCAATTTAAAATGCAGTTTCTACTGTTTCTATCAAATTGCAACCCCCCCTCCCCCAAGATCAGGTGGAGGGGTCCACAGGGTAGATCAAAAATACGCAGGGGGTCCAGCACCCCGAAAAGGTTGAGAACCACTGGTCTACACTGCCTGATGAAAGGTGTATTGTGAGTTGCGGCCTACACGGCCTTAAGAGAGGGTGTGTAGGCCACAGGTCTCAGCTACACTCTCTCACGCACTATTCAGCCCTGTGATGGCCTGGCGGCCTGTCCAGGGTGTCTCCCCACCTGCCGCCCAGTGACTGCTGGGATAGGCTCCAGCATCCCCCTGGGAGCAGGATAAGCGGTTTGGATAACGGACGGACGGATGGATGAAAGAAAGAAAACACGGCAAATACAGAAAGTTGAGGAACAAGCGTTTTATTTCACCCTCCGACACGCGTGCACAAGGGCCAGCCATCGGAAGTCACCGCAATACACAATGACAATAAAAAGACGGATTAGTTTGAAAATCAACAATAATTCAAAACCAAGTAGCTGCAGATGTTGCAGATGCCATCAAACTGCCGCCGTTTAGGTCGCCGCTCCCCTTTCTTTGCTCCGTTTGCTGAACTCGGACTGTCAGAATAAAGGGTCGTTGTCAGATTTCCACGGCTGCCCTGCAGCCGGCCTGAGACGGCCCCGCCCCCAGAGACAGGGCAGCTTGTGATTGGCTCTCATCACGGCGACGCTGCTGCAGGAGTCAGGCTTACGGATGACCTCACACCAGTCTGGGTAGTCCACGGGCTGAGACCCGCTGTTGGAAAAGGCAAGGGGTCAGATTGTGTGTGTGTGTGTGTGTGTGTGTGTGTGTGTGTGTGTGTGTGTGTGTGTGTGTGTGTGTGTGTGTGTACATACACACAGGGTGTTGTGATGTACTGTAGTGCAGCAGTGTGTAGTTGGAGGGAAGGTGCATGTGTTCTTCCAACCCGCTTGTGTCCTTCCTGCCCTTAGCTTGCTGCCGCTGGCTAGCCTCTGTGGTGAATAGGGAAGCATGCTAGCGTGTAAGCCTTCCCTTGCCAGTACGTAGCCTCTCCTTCACCAAGACTCCTGCCAGGCCTCCCCGTGGCCACACGTGGTAACTGGGGTCTTGCGGCCCCAGGCTAACTTGGCAGGGGATCTCGGAGCAGCAGTGGGCCCCAGAGATATGGTGTGCAGGCCCACCCTGGTGGACACGCCCCGGCACCTATCAACCACTGCCCCGCTGCCTTGTGGGTGAGTCTGGAAGACATAAGGCTAAGGGAGCTCACCCCAACAGAAAAGCAAGCTGTGGCGGCACGCTTCGAGGCGGTTTCCGAAAAACCGGATTTCCGGCAGCCCCCTGCAGTTGTGTGGAGGTGCCGGTTGTCTAGGGATCCCCCTCGCCATCGGAACCATCTCCTCTACAATCAAGTCATGTGGCGTTGGGAGAAGCGCACCCCCCATGCCACTTTAAAAACCATCTCTGCGCAGGTATCTTCTGCTATCTGAGTCCTCAAAGGACCCCACAGATAGAAGAAGATGGTCATCATCGGGCACCATGGACAACCAGCAAGCAAGTGCATGTGCATGTGTGTGTGTGTGCAACAGTAGGGTGATTTCTTGTATTAACGGCATGCAGCATAACTTACTGGTCACAGCAGCCTACTCCAAATGGCTCCATGCAGACGCAGTGGTAACAGTCCTGGGTTATCCAGCTCTCTCCCATCCCATACACCTGCCCCATGTGCTCACAACTCCCTGAAAAACAAATTGTCGGTCACTATGACATGCACACACACACACACACACAGGCTTGCAGAAAGGTAGTATCCAGTCATGTGCATATGCAAATACACAAACACACATTCATACTCACACATATCGTACCTTTGGTGTTGAAGTAGCACTCCCCGCTGTTGTGCACTGAAAAACATGGTACGCTGGCACTCAGGATGAAAACGACAACCGGAAGCATGCTCCTCACCGCGTCTGCCATTTCTAAAAAGACGGTTTAAACAAATATACAGTGTAAGGTTCAATAATGCATGACTGTAAAAAAAGAAAAAGAAAAAAAGAAGAAGTATGATCACAAATAAGTAGGTTGTTGAGAGTCCCGTACCTATGATGGAGTCCCGTACCTATGATGGAGTCCCCCCCCCCTCCCTCCCGTGCCTCTCTTGAAGCGACGCTCGCTCCCGTCCCGTGATCTCGGATATTTATACGTCACCCATGCGTCTTTATCGCCGCACTTCCTTTCTATTTGTCCAGCACCCCCCCACCCCCCTGCACCCCCACCCACTCTCACTGATTGCCTTTCTATATCTGTGCATCCACGCTGACACACACACACACACACTCATGCATTATTAGTATTATGATCTTAGTCATTCCCTCTCTTTTGCCCTCTTTGCAGAAATTGCCCTCAAGTATACAGCGTGCACTCTTTCAGATAACGTTTTCCCTGGAAGGCGCCATGCGGACCCCGTCAGTAGATCACACCGGCGTCTAGGGGCGCAAGAAAACGTCGACGCACACTCCAGTATCGCGATATTATCTTTTGCGGCACTGTATCGATTCTCGACATCGCTTTTTAACTACATTTTACAAACATTTTGCGTTGTGTGTAACCCCGCGACCGCTAGATGGCAGTGTTGCGATCTCTCTTCAGCCATTTGACTCTTCCGCTCCAACGCGAGAACGTAAACCGAGACAGGAAGTAGCGTAAGCGCAAAGGACGCAGGCCTATGAGATCGCGGTATATACATATATATCGCCTTTCTTATCGCGATATATCGCAACGACATGTCGACCCGTGACCCCGTATCGTGTCGCCAGATTCTCGCCAATACACGGCCCCTACCGGCCCTACCGGCCCTACCGAGAGAGAGAAGGTTGGATGATGTGGGGATAGTGAATCAGGAAGTTCAGCGGATCAGCAAGGAGGAAGTGAGGGCAGCTATGAAGAGGATGAAGAGTGGAAAGGCAGTTGGTCCTGATGACATACCTGTGGAGGCATGGAGGTGTTTAGGAGAGATGGCAGTGGAGTTTTTAACTAGATTGTTTAACACAATCCTGGAAAGTGAGAGGATGCCTGAGGAGTGGAGAAGAAGCGTACTGGTACCGATTTTCAAGAACAAGGGCGATGTGCAGAACTGTAACAACTACAGAGGTATAAAGTTGATCAGCCACAGCATGAAGATTTGGGAAAGAGTAATAGAAGCTAGGTTAAGAGGAGAGGTGACGATCAGCGAGCAGCAGTATGGGTTCATGCCACGAAAGAGCACCACAGATGCGATGTTTGCTTTGAGAATGTTGATGGAGAAGTATAGAGAAGGCCAGAAAGAGTTGCATTGTGTCTTTGTAGATTTAGAGAAAGCATACGACAGGGTGCCGAGAGAGGAGGTGTGGTATTGTATGAGGAAGTCAGGAGTTACTGAGAAGTATGTAGGAGTGGTGCAGGATATGTATGAGGTAAGTGTGATGTGGTGAGGTGTGCGGTTGGAATGACAGATGGGTTCAAGGTGGAGGTGGGGTTACATCAAGGATCGGCTCTGAGCCCTTTCTTGTTTGCAATGGTGATGGACAGGTTGACGGACAAGATCAGGCAGGAGTCTCCATGGACGATGATGTTCGCGGATGACACTGTGATCTGTAGTGAGAGTAGGGTGCAGGTGGAGGAGAGCCTGGAGAGGTGGAGGTATGCACTGGAGAGAAGAGGGATGAAAGTCAGTAGGAGCAAGACGGAATACCTATGTGTGAATGAGAGAGAGGACAGTGGAATGGTCAGGATGCAAGGAGTGGAGGTGACAAAGGCATTTGAGTTTAAATACTTGGGGTCAACTGTCCAAAGTAACGGGGAGTGCAGTAGAGAGGTGAAAAAGAGAGTGCAGGCAGGGTGGAGTGGGTGGAGAAGTGTGTCAGGAGTGATTTGCGACAGAAGGGTACCAGCAAGAGTTAAAGGGAAGGTTTACAAGATGGTTGTGAGACCAGCTATGCTGTATGGTTTGGAGACAGTGGCACTGACGAAAAGACAGGAGGTGGAGCTGGAGGTGGCAGAGTTGATGGTGCTAAGATTTTCACTGGGAGTGATGAAGAAGTAAAGGATTAGGAACGATTATATTAGAGGGACCGCTCAGGTTGGACGGTTTGGAGACAAAGCAAGAGAGGCAAGATTGAGATGGCTTGGACATGTGTGGAGGAGAGATGCTGGGTATATTGGGAGAAGGATGCTGAATATGGAGCTGCCAGGGAAGAGGAGAAGAGGAAGGCCAAAGAGGAGGTTTATGGATGTGGTGAGGGAGGACATGCAGGTGGCTGGTGTGACAGAGGAAGATGCAGAGGACAGGAAGAGACGGAAACGGATGATCCGCTGTGGCGCCCCCTAACGGGAGCAGCCGAAAGTAGTAGTAGTAGACACGGCCCTACCGGTGACACCACCCAAGGGACTATTCAGCCATCGGCTACCGGCCTGTGGTCCTGCACGCCTGAGCCGCAACTGCTCGAATGATTGTGTGCGTGTGCTTTTTACGTGTGTGGTGTGTTTGTGTGGCATGACGTACAAATTTATGTAAATGTGCATGTCCACATGCACATTTGCATATAGCTGCATGCAAATCAACAAGTCAACCATGGCTGAGGGCCCGTTTGCAAAATGGGATATATTTACCTACTGGCATCGTGTTGTCCTTACCCACAGCATCCTCGGGGTATAATTAATAAGTGCCTTTGCAAGTAAATGGCTAATGATGTTGTTACGTATATTCAGCTGCCCATCTCTTTCCTAATGAGTCATAACGTAAATGAACGACCCCCGAATGCGGCATTACTGCGGCTCAGTGAGCTTCGGTGACTTAATGCGTATGTTGCTTGAGTCTCCTTACGCATGGTGTGTGTTCCTCTTCAGGATTTCGCTTCGGCCGAGACGTTTTTCCTCTGCTAGTCCATGCGTACATGTTCGTGTGATGGCGGCCGGGTTTAAATGACGGCGATATCCCTCTGATCTGTCTGCACATCCGTTCGTTATTTCTGCTGGCAGCTGTTTGGATAACCCACGCTGAGCTTTCGGATAACACACATGAATGCTCACACAAACGCAGACACACACACACGCACACGCACATACACACACACACACACATGCACACAGGTTTGTGCAGCTATCCTTATTAGGACATTGCATTGACTTCCATTCATTGTGGACAGCCTAACCCCAAACCCTAACCTTAACCTTAACCTTAACCTTAATCTTAACCTTAACCTTAACCTAACCTTAACCTTAACCTTAACCTAACCTAACCTCAGTTCACACCTTACCGAGACAGCATCCGGATGTGGGCCACTTCAGGCAGTGATGCAGCACTGATGGTCTTCTTCTGGCCCTGACAAAATGGATGTGAGCCTGAAGTGGCCCACATGTATAACAGCAAATATGGCCCAAATATGCCAAATCAAATGTGGGCCTTTTTTTTTTGGCAAAGATGCGGCGCTCTGGGCAACATGTGATCTGGATGTGACCCGTGTGGTAAATGGTGAATATGGCCCAAATATCACCAAACAAATATGGGCCACCTTTGGCAAAAATGTGGCACATGCAGCATTGCTATGGCTTGGTTCTGGCCCAGATCTGGCAAACAGGAGCAGACCGCCCAGGTGCCATCATTCCACGTGGTATGTGGGCTGGATGAAAGTGTTGGTGTGGGACGGGTCCGGGCCACAGCAATTTTGCTATCTGGGTACCCCTAAACCTAACCAGAACCTCAGAAATGATGTTTTGCATCATTAGGACCGGGCTTTGGTCTCCATGAGGACTACTGGTCCAAACAAGGTTAGTGTTTATAACAGAAAAGGTCTCCAAAAGGTAAAAAAAAAAACACACACACACACACACACAAGTTTGTGCAGCTATCCTTATTAGGACATTGCTTTTGACTTCCATTCATTGTGGACAGCCTAACCCAAACCCTAACCTTAACTTTAACCTTCACACACACACGCACACACGCACACACGCACACACACACACACACACACACACACACACACACACACACACACACACACACACACACACACGGAGTCTCAGATACCTCCTGTGCACACCAGCCGGTTAAACCAGTTTAACAGTTGTCTCATATTTACCAGCATTGGAGAAAGCATGATCAGGCCCAGATAGCAATATTGCTGTGGCCCGGACCCGTCCCACACCCGACACTTCATCCGGCCCACATACAGCGTGGAATGATGGCACTTGGGCGGTCCGCTCCTGTTTGCCAAATCTGGGCCAGAACCAAGCCATAGCAATGCTGCATGTGCCACATATTTGCCAAAGGTGGGCCATATTTGTTTGGTGATATTTGGGCCATATTCACCATTTACCACACGGGCCACTTCAGGGTCACATCCAGGTCACATGTTGCCCAGAGCACCGCTTCTTTGCCACAAAAAAAGGCCCATATATTTGGGCCATATTTGCTATTATACATGTGGGCCACATCCGGGCGCTATCTGGGGAAATTACGCACGGCGTTAGTTTGGCCGTAACTCCCAAAGTCCCCAGGCAAGTTATTCCGTGACAGCGTGCAGCTTGGCAGCGTTTATAAGGAAAGTCTGCGCGCAGCCCATCCGGGCCACCCACAGACTCCCGAAACCCATCATCTCTCGCATCTCTGCGCTGCTGACGCGCATGCGCATACGCGTGCGCGTATTTAAAGCTGACTACGCCACAGAATATAGGCTGTTACGTAAGAGAACAACACACAGGGAAGCATCATGAGGCGAAGATCCAGGCGCACGTTCTTTCCCTGTGTCGTGCATTAGCTCATCAAAGCGCGCAAATAGTCCGGTACGGAGGAAGTGACGCATGAAGCGCAGCCCTTTTTTTATTTATTTTTTTAAAGAACTTTATTAACAAAAGTGAACAAAATAAAAATAAAACAAACCCCTGGACAAGGCCGTCGCAGGGCTCAGCAAAACTTAACCTTTAGTTTAAAGGGTGGGCTAGGGCTGCGCGGAATGTGCATTTTTGACGATGAGGCGAGTACAACGCTCCATTCCAAATCGGCTACGAACCCGATTGGCTCGACGCGTGTTTGACGCATGCGCGGAAATGCGTGTACTTCCCGCCATCGCGAGCGTTTTACGATCCGCGCGAGGTGAGCGCGGTGGCTGTTAATGTTAGGTTTAAGATGGCTTTTTAACGCTCGTACGGCGGTTATTCTCGTGTTGTTGTTTTCGGGGTTCGACTCAAGACGAAGTAGGGGACCGTTTACTGATTAACTTGACTGTAGGACCGTGACTGGGACTGATGCCGCCACTTGGAACATGGCGGCGGCGGCGGCGACGGGGGGCGGGGCGTATCGTTACGTCATCACCTCTGGCCGGTCTGACTTCCGGGGTCGTGCGGCGTATGTGTCTTCTCTTTACAGTCCTCCATGCTTTGGAAACCTGCGCCGTGCCAGCTAGACTTGTTTGCTTATGGAGCAGCAGCGTCCTAATACGCAGGTAATATTCCACTGTTGTAAGGTAATTCAGCGGTTTGTCAGGTGTGATGGACCCTCCCCCCCCCACCCCACCCGGAAATACAGGCAATGGAAACACTCCACATGGGCCACGAGTGCGTGCGTGTGTGCTGGAGGAATAAAGCGACGGAGAGCACGGAAAACCTGAAAAACATGAGCCGTCACTTTCATTCTTTGCACCTCCATGTTTATTTGTCATGTTTTCAACTTGGCCCATGACAGGATACGTGACGCTCTTCATTCGTCACAGAAAAACAAACACACACACACACACAAAAATCCACAATGCCACCGTGTCCTTGTTTTTGATTACCTTTACAGTGATTCTACAAAGAAACGGAAGTTCGCATGCAAGACCCGAATGAAGCCAGGCATTGAAAAGTGACCCCTGACCCGGCCCGGGTGACCTCCTCTCTCCACATCAGTCAGGTGACGCTGTGCCAGACTCTGTAGGAATATGTCTGATATTTAGTTGACATGATATCACAGGAGAACAACCGAATATCAAACATATCACACAGCGACTGGCCAATCGGGGACCTCCCCCCCCCCCCCAGCAGATTAGAGATGTGTCCTGCAAAGGTGGGAGGGGGGGAGAAAGACTATTAGGTTTTTTTCCCATATAGGATAAAAAATCACAGCGTGGCGTCAGACTTAATGCATGACACACTTTGTGCACACACATTTGTGCCTGCGTAGACCTATTCAACATGAAGACAAGAAATGAAGGAGAGGCTTTTGTGTTTGGGGTATTCTAAGTCAAGGACAGGCCTACAGATAAGGTGTCAAGATGTGGCTGAGCTCCTTGCCCCCCCCCAGGGGGGTGGGTCTCGGTTATGAACACCAAACAGACGTAACAAGGAGCTGCAGAGGTCTGCAAGAAAAACACAAACACAAGTATCTGCTGACACGCTTGCCATTTGATCCCATCTGCCGGCACCCACATCTGCTTCAGGGGCAGGGGGGAGATGGGAGATGCAGGGCAGAGCAAATCACACGGAAAACAAAAAGCAGGCAAACAGGACTTGGGAGAGAAAAACAGACTGTTTGAGCGTAAGCCATGCAAATAAAGGCCGGGCACTCACCCTGTGTCCACATCTGGCGCTCCTCTGCTGCGTCTGCCGAGCCGTTAAACCTGTAGCCCGTGTTGTGAAGTGAGAAACAGTTTTCATTTTCACCGGCGTGTCGCTTTGTGTCCTTGCGGTGTGTGAGCTTGTGTTTGCTTAGCTTTGCATGACATGAAAGCGGTAAATGTGTGGATGTGGGTGTGGGTGTGTTGGTCGGTGTGTATTGGTGTCGTTTGATGGTGTGAGTGTGTGAGAGAGTCCCAAGTGGGACAGGGGATATATATACACCCCTGTGAGTTTGGGGTACCACCTACACTCACTTTCTCAGTAACACACACACACAAACACACACTCCTCTGTGTAATTAGAGGCATATTGATTAACTCTTGTGGCCTGCAGCCTTTCCTCCCAACATTAGGCTGATCAATAAGTGTGATGTTCATCCAACCACAAGCACCCGCACCCACCAATACATGCACACACACACACACACACACACACCCACACACACATAGATGCCCAATAACTTTCAGTAGCTGCCTATAGGAAGGACAAAGTTGGACATATGTCCGGTCACTTCACTAAGTCGCTCGATCTGTTGCCTTTCTCATGTGTCTTTAAGCGGTTTTCAAATTTCAAATTTAATTTAAAGACACATCCAGAGCCTCACTTAATACGGTCTGTCACTTCAGCACCACCATATCTAACCCTGCCATGTGTGTATGGTTTCCAACCGTGGACCCTGTCTGCAACTGTCTGACTGTCACTGACCAGATGTGCACATTCATCACCATAATTTAGTTCGTCCTAACAACAGCTGCACTACGCCAGGGTGACTTCCTGTCACGAGTGTGATATTTCCTCCACGTCTTCATATTTTTGTAGACGGTCCAGTTGCTCCTATACACGGTGTGTTAGTGCAGAATCGGTTTTTCACTGCAGACCATTCTCTCATGACCTCATAGACGGTACTGTCACTGCTTTTTAGATGCACGGGGATCAAGCATGGATCCAGAGACCGACCATCCATCCATTATCCAAGCCGCTGATCCTGCTCTCAGGGTCGCAGGGATGCTGGAGCCTATCCCAGCAGTCATTGGGAGGCAGGTAGGGAGACACCCTGGACAGGCCATCACAGGGCCAAGACACACACACACACACACACACCTAAGGACAATTTAGTACGGCCGATTCACCTGACCTACATGTCTTTGGACTGTGGGAGGAAACCGGAGCACCCGGAGGAAACCCACGCAGACACGGGGAGAAGATGCAAACTCCACACACAGGATGACCCGGGACAACCCCCAAGGTTAGACTACCCTCGGGGGCTCGAACCCAGGACCTTCTTGCTGTGAGGCGACCGCGCTAACCACTGCGCCACCATGCCGCCTCCAGAGAACATTCCATGCATATTGACTTCTCACTTTTCATGTTACTGTTGAGTTAACCTGCATTAGCTTCTGCTTTTTTATTCTAGTCTTCACATCCTGCATTCTGTCTAAAGGGCCACGGTGGGCAACGCACCCGTTCAGAATCCCGGCAGTGTGGAACCTCGGTGGGAGAAATGAAACGGATTCAGACTCCGCATCTAGATTGGAGTTGAACGGTCAGTGGGTGGAACACAAACGCAACAAGGAAATAAGACACATTTCGAAGAGCACACAGCATTTAACAACACAGAGTTTATTCCTTTCTGTACATTACATGACGTCATTTGCAGATGAGAGAGAAAGAGAGAGAGAGACTGACGACTTCATGCCGTCTCGGTACCAAACAACACATACAAATAGTGTGAGGTCATAGTTTCAAATCTTTGGATGTACAAAAATCAGAAAAGTGCATCATGCATCCATGCGTTAAGGGTTTGATCCGTGACATCACCGGGCCGCCAACGCCAGGAAAGCCTGCGTCTCTCCACCCGGATGCCCCTGTGACCTCTCACGGCACAACACCGACCTTGGGAGTTCACTAGGGCGGAATGATAGGCCCCCCCCCCCCGATTTTCCAGGGCTAATTGTAAGCCTGGGGGGGAGGGGGGGTGCAGCGGGAGAGGGGAGGGCAAATACAGAGGGGATAGAGGGCAACCACAGTGTCGCACACACATTAAAAAGTATATCTTTTACCCTTTACATGACAAATTTACACACACGCACACACACAGTTAACCCTTTCGTTTGACTTGTTTAAGGGACTACTTATTCTTAATTAGGCCGATTTGATCACCTACACCAACAGGGAGCATCCCGCTTGGTCCTGGCGCAGAGGGGACGATAGTGTTCGGGCACTGGGCATCGGATTAACCGTTTATAATCAAGCTGAAAGTACGTTCCGGTTTTGCCGGGTACATTATGTGACCGCTTCATGGACACGCAGAGACCGGGGCGTGGACCCGTCAACTTCTGTGTCCCGCTCGTGTCCCATCGTTTCTGCACCGTCACTTTTGAACCTCGGCCGCTTGGACGGGCCGCACCATCAGCCACATCCTGACCCGGTGCATATGTGCTGCTGCGGAGACCGCCGATCACATCTCCCAGACAGGGGGGCGAATCCTGGGAGATTTCAGACCTCGCGGACCTTCTCCCTCCGGAATATAGGAAAAAGGCTGCGAGCCGTGTGCAGGCACACCATTACAGACCCGTCAGGTAAAAATGGATCTCACACAAACGCGTGTACATTTTCAACAACACAATAATCAGAACGTTTTACTTCCTCTGCTACTAAAACCTGCTTTGTGTGACTCAAACCCGCAACGTCTCGACTACAGCACTTTCTATTGTACGGTCTCGCAGAGCGACAAAAGACTCCTGACACGGGATTCAACACAAACAGTATTCGGTCGTCGACATGCAGGCTGGAGGGTCCGGCGCCCCGTTGGGGTAACGGAGTGAGGCTTATAGGGGGTGACAAACCGAGGCTCCGGGCTCTCTGATTGGCCGGTGCTAGTGGAGTGTATGCACATAAGCGCGCGTGCACACACACATGCACACACACGTGCATGCACACCCTTAGGGGAGGGTCGTTAAAAAGAGGCACAGACAAGGTTAACAAGGATCATCAATACATATCCGTGTGTGTGTGTGTGTGTGTGTGTGTGTGAGGGGAGGGAGTTATCTAACAAAGAGTCTAAAACAAAATATTAAGGGTGCAGCAGAAAAGCTCCACAGTTAACGGCACCGCAGTTGAAAGGAAACAGTCGGAGGGATGAACAGCATTTATCGTTTAAATTTGGAGGGGAGGATTACGTAGCCGAATTGAACGCGGGAAAACGAGACGCCCGAGAATGTTTTGTCTCGTCTCTCCTCGCCTTCTTTTTTCCTTCTTCTTCCTCTGCTCCCGCTGTATTTCCTGTCGCGTGCGCTTCACGGGACGGAAAATGAAATAAAAGAACCATTTGTTGGCCAAAAAAGTAGCATCTAATGCTCAGGGTAGGTGCAACTCGCACCCTTTCTCTCTCTCCGAGCCGCACACAAAAACACAGGCGCACTCGAGATTACATTCCATTCCATGATACAGGCACAATACTGGTTAGCCAACATATTTTTCATCGCCCAACACCAGTTATGCCACACACCCATCCCCTCCCTATAGTGTCAGACGCCATTCCTACATCCTGATATCGCCGACTTACATCCTTGAAGGGCAGGACAGGTGTGACTGATAAGACTTTCTTCCTCCACCATTGTGTTTGCATACATATATATATATGTGTGTGTGTGTGTGTGTGTGTGTGTGTGTGTGTGTGCACTTCAGACAGTTCAGCCGTCTTAATTACGGAGAGCCCCATTTAACTGGAGCATCGAGGCGGTTACAGGAATTCACAACCCAGATCCACTGGACCGGAATCTGACATAGTACTCAGGAAATCCATCATATTTGATTTCAAACCATTTTTTCTAATTCAAACTAAGTGCTTAATTGCAGGTGACGTGTGCGTACGTGTAAAGCAATATACTTCCACCAAATAGTAACTGATAAAACGGTAAAAAATAAAAAAACCCTTCATGGGAAGCACTCTGGTAAGCTTCTAGTACGTCAAAAGTGTAAGTGTAATATGAAATAAATGTGTAAATCTACTTAAAGGAAAACTTTTTTTTTTAACCTAAACCCCATTTCCCCATCGTTAGGAGTCGAACCGAGCTTTGGGTGGCAGAATCGTTTGAAGTGATCCAGTATCCTGCAAGCTGGCGTCAGCCGACTTGCATACCTCCGGGCTGCTGCCTCTCCCCGTTACTCTACATCTCGTACGGTAATGACTGTCGCCATAGCAACCATACCAATAGACACATTCACATTTGCAGATGATCGTGATTCTGAGTCTTCTTGAAGGGGAGGAGGAACAACGTGGACCTGTGGTCGAGGATTTTGTGTCTTGGTGTGACGAGTCCTCTCTCCACTGACACGTGTCTAAAACTAAAGACATGATGATCAGCTTGAGAAAGACTCCCCCTAGTCCTGTACCAACCAGCATTAAAGGTGCCGACATGGAGCTTGTGGGCAGCTACAAATATCTGGGGGTTGTTCTCGACAACAGGTTGTGCTTTGAAACTCATGTTGCTTCCACATCAGACAAGGTCCAACTAAGACTGTTTTTCCTGAGGAAAATGTGGACATGTAACGCCCCCTCCCAGATGATGACTCTCTTTTATAGAAGTTTTATTGAAACAGTTTTAATGTACTGTGTTGTTGCTTGGTTTGGTAACTTGACTCTGGCCAATAAAAAAGACGGCTTGATAGACTCATCAAATGGGCTAGTAAAATTTCAGGGAGAAGCCAAGCCCAGTTTACTGACCTTTATAACAGGGAAAGGCTACTTCCCTTCTGGAGTGCCGAGGTCACCCCCCTTCGGCCAGAGTTGGAGCCGTTACCCTCAGGTCGTCGGTTGACGATGCCCTGTATTATGACTAAGATACAAGGCTTCCTTTGTCCCCACTGCCATCCAACTGTTAAATGGTAGATAGTACGCATCGGTTGTCTGCAGATCGCTTGTTTCCTTGGTCTGTATATTTGAACTCCTTTGGTTCTCCTTGCCCGCCATGTCCTGTTGTCAATTCTGCCTTGGCGTTTGAATGTTTTGTCTTTGTGTGAGAGTTTTATTATACTGGCTGCAAACTAATTTCCCTGTAAGGGACAATAAAGGTACTTTGACTACCAAAGTGGAACGTGATGCTTCGGGTCAATCGCATTTGCCAAATAACATCCACGGAAAAGCGCTCCGACAGACTCGGGCAGTTACGAGAGGAGTCTGACGAGCTTCTGCCATGAGAGCAATCGTGGGAATATACATCTATCAATCCATTTCTAAATCCATTTCGGGGGTTAAAGGAGCGACTTGTTGCAGGAAGACAACAGGGGAAGCGAGAGGGAGAACTAGAAGAAATGCAAAAAACAAGAATAAAAGTAATAAAAAGGTCTTATCACGGTGCTGACTAACTGCTGGGATTGTCTTTTCATAATGCAAGGTGGTTTCCAGACACGCGGGTGCCGTTGCCCTGAAGGATTACGTTGCCGCTTGGTGTGCAGCGGTCAGCATAAACCAGCTTAATAGAGCCTGCGGCCCATCGCTCGGTTTTGACTCCTAACCATAGGGAAATAGGGCTTAGGTTTAAAAAACACCGGAGTGTCCCTTTAAAGTACACCTCCCTTGTTTGAATCTGATCAGATGTGCTTGGTTGCACTCCTACTTGTAATCACGAGTCCCTCATCCCTCGTGTTTTTTTTACATTTAACAATAAGCTTACAATACTTCATCTCCTTTTAGGGCCATCTGCCTTGGGCTCCCCTTTCTTAGGCTCTTCTGCCTTGGGCTCCTCTTTTTTAGGCTCTTCTACCTTGGGCTCTTCTTTTTTAGGCTCTTCTGCCTTGGGCTCCTCTTTTTTAGGCTCTTCTGCCTTGGGCTCCTCTTTTTTAGGCTCTTCTGCCTTGGGCTCCTCTTTTTTAGGCTCTTCTACCTTGGGCTCCCCTTTCTTAGGCTCTTCTGCCTTGGGCTCCTCTTTTTTAGGCTCTTCTACCTTGGGCTCCTCTTTTTTAGGCTCTCCTGCCTTGGGCTCCTCTTTTTTAGGCTCTTCTGCCTTAGCTTCTTTGGCGTGGGGTGCGTCTTTATTCACGTCGTCACCGCACAGCTTCCTTTGAGAGAAATTAGCAAGATGTAGAATTTAACCGAAAAGCAGAAATCTGGGTGGTCTGAACAGGCACATTGTCCAGGAAGCTGAGACAGGTTACCGTGACTACTGTACCTGGCTTCTGGCGAATCCTTCACAAAGTCACAGATTTTGCTCCTTTTTCCCATCTCCTGTCTGAGAGTCGTCACCTCCGTCTCCCAGCTGGTCTTTTGCTTGGTAAAGTCATCTGCAGGTATGAGGAAGGCATCATGAGAGTCATTGGCATAGTTTCATATATCATGCATGCTAAGGGTTAGCCTTGTGTTTATTTATAACCAGATGGGAAACAAACGCAAAAAAAAAAAATGACCTAGCAAGTATGATCAAAACGAGAGGATGAACAGCTAAGGCATGCTGCATACTTTGAATGGAATCATGTTCAGGATTTTGGATGGCGTCAAGATCCGTAACGCTCCCCGAGCAACATTTCGCCCGCTATCCGCAGTAACTGGCCAGGTTAGCTGGAGTTTGAAAAGGCCAGGCTTTTTTTTTTGTTGTTGAAATTTTCCTCCTTTTTTCTCCCCAGTTGTACTCGGCCAATTACCCCACTCTTCTGAGCCTTCGGCGGTCGCTGCTCCACCCCCTCTTCCAATCCAGGGAGGGCTGCAGACTACCACATGCCTCCTCCCATACATGTGGAGGCGCCAGCTGCTTCTTTTCACCTGACAGTGAGGAGTTTCACCAGGGGGACGTAGCGCGTGGGAGGGTCACGCTATTATTCCCCCCCCCCCCAGTTCCCCCTCCCCCCCAACAGGTGCCCCAACCAGAGGAGGCGCTAGTGCAGTGACCGGGACACATGCCCACATCCGGCTTCCTACCCACAAACCCGGCCAATTGTGTCTGTAGGGACGCCCGACCAAAACCGGAGGTAACACGGGATAGACCGCCACGCCACCCAGATGCCCAAGGCCAGGCTTTTAAGGTAGTCTACAAATTGTTCACTTTTCACACAACTCTATCCACCGCCGAGAAGAGTCGTCCGCGTTCACTGTGAACAGCTTTGCAGAGGGCGTTTGCCCGCGTCCACATTTTGTTTGACTCTTGGCATCGCCGTATAAAAAAAAAAAGTCCACAAAAAATATCAAATTCATGGATGGCGACAGATGACACGCCCCGCCCCCGCCTTTATGTCAGTCAGCTCACAATCTTGCAAAAAGAGTTTCTTTATCTCACTGAGATCTACCCAGCTGGATAAGGATTGAATAAATAAGAGCGGTCACGGGTATGCATGTTAATAACAGGTGTGTGTTCATACAAAGCATTGTGTGACCCAGTTAGTCTGGAGAATGCTGGTCTGGGGCTTTGTCTCCTCTCATTACCTGCCGAGTTTAACGACGAAGGACAAGGTTCGTCAGATAACAGCACTCACCTTTGAGACTACTCGCCTCGGACTCCAACGAGGCCAGCTCATCTGCGAGGTGTTTCTGTGGGCAGAAAGGGCAAAAAAAAAAACAAAAAAAAACTTATTGCGCTGATCTGGAAATTTCTTAAAACCTGGGCAGATGCACACAGAGCCACTCAGAGAAAATATAAAATGGTTGCAGTAGAGAATTTAACTTTTTTCCTCTTTAAATCCAACTCACGTTTTACAGGCCTGACAGAAATGGCTCAGCGTTGAGAATATTTAAAACTCCGAAATCACCGAGGAACTCGAGAGGTGCACGGACTCGGTTAGTGCCGACAAGCGGCTGCATACGCAGACAAAGGCGGAAATTCCTTTTTACTTCATTTACGACGCGGTGCTCCTGTAACGGCACCGTGTCGATCGTGACTGCGCCTCGTTACCGATATAGAACGCGATGCCGCAACATCAGGTGCAGAACTCGATCCCAGTGTCAGCATCAAAAGTTGTTCAGAAACCAGAATCTGATCTGATGGCTAGCTTGTGCATATGCAGATAAGCTGGAAACAGCTGGCCTTTATGTGGAGAGTGAACTAAAACACTTTCAAAATCACTTAAAAAAATCAAACCTGATGTAAGAGAGGCATTGGCAAGGAGTTAAAAAGCTCTTGGCTGAAAGTAGAACCTCCTACCATACTCACTTATTCATTTGAGACAACTCAAATAAACACTTCATACACTTCATAAACACTTCCTGTGAAACATCATTAACCTGGGATCATCTCAATGTACAGCTGCTATGTCCTTTACAAGGAAAGTTTAATGGAGTCCCCTGTGAGCCAATTTAATTAACTGCCTCTTGATAACACCGTTTTATCAGAACTGTGGGGTGTACTGGGAAATGTTGTATCCCCAAATGAATACGTATCCAGCGCATAGCTACACGTTGCATCATACTTGGATTATTACATTTCCATTTCACGTATGAGAAACTGCAACATGTAGATTGTTTGAACGATATTGAACACTTAAGATTGTCACCGAGGTTTTAAAAAGTATAGTTGCATATCGAAACGTCTTGATGATCTAAAAATGAAATTTCTAAAAATAGGATAAAAGATCATATAAAAATATTGAAATCGTTTAGATAATGCTCTTTTTGAGATGGAAAATTTGACAACACAGCTTAAACCACCAGCTTGGTCTTCCTCTAAGACCAAACCACATCTGTCTCCGCATGCCGAGTAAATTATACTTTTCATATGTATTGTTTGTATTATCTGCGAGGCACTGCTGCAACATTACTACTACTACTACTTTCGACTGCTCAAGTTAGGGGGCGCAACAGGGGATCATCTGTTTCCATCTCTTCCTGTCCTCTGCATCTTCCTCTGTCACACCAGCCACCTGCATGTCCTCCCTCACCACATCCATACACCTCCTCTTTGGCCTTCCTCTTCTCCTCTTCCCTGGCAGCTCCATATTCAGCATCCTTCTCCCAATATACCCAGCATCTCTCCTCCACACATGTCCAAGCCATCTCAATCTTGCCTCTCTTGCTTTGTCTCCAATCCGTCCAACCTGAGCTGTCCCTCTAATATACTTCTTCCTAATCCTGTCCTTCTTCATCACTCCCAGTGAAAATCTTACCATCTTCAACTCTGCCACCTCCTGCTCCTCCTTCTGTCTTTTCATCAATGCCACTGTCTCCAAACCATATAACATAGCTGATCTCACTACCATCTTGTAAACCTTCCCTTTAACTCTTGCTGGTACCCTTATGTCTCAAATCACTCCTGACACTCTTCTCCACCCACTCCACCCTGCCTGCACTCTCTTCTTCACCTCTCTTCTGCACTCTCTATTACTTTGGACAGTTGACCCCAAGTATTTAAACTCATACACCTTCGTCACCTCTACTCCTTGCATCCTCACAATTCTGCTTTCTTCCCTCTCATTCACACATATCTATTCCGTCTTGCTCCAACTGACTTTCATTCCTCTTCTCTCCAGTGCATACCTCCACCTCTCCAGGCTCTCCTCAACCTGCGTCCTACTCTCGCTACAGATCACAATGTCATCCGCAAACATCATAGTCCACAGAGACTCCTGCCTGATCTCGTCCGTCCACCTGTCCATCACCATTGCAAACAAGAAAGGGCTCAGAGCCGATCCTTGATGTACTCCCACCTCCACTTTAAATCCATCCGTCACTCCTACCGCTCACCTCACCACTGTCACTGCCCTCAAACATATCCTGCACCACTCCTACATACTTCTCTGCAACTCCTGACTTCCTCATATAATACCACACCTCCTCTCTTGGCACCCTGTCACATGCGTTCTCTAAATCCACAAAGAGCTAGCTATGCCATCTTAACACTTGCTCGGAGGTGAATCAGAATCCTTTATGTGCCCTGCGTGCCTCTTAATGGCTACCAGTTAACCAGCTGCACACTGGCTCCATACGGAAATAGATGGCACTAGAAACTGGTGAGAGTAGCCAATCATTATAGGCCAAGTCAGTAAAAACAATGACAACCAAAACTGTTCCATTCCAACATGGGAATTCTCGTGGACTTCTTTGTGAGCTAGGACCGAGGACGCCGAATGTTTTATTTACGACAACTGAGGGTGAAAAGGCGTCAATTTGATGCTTATTGAGTAAATTTGGCCAATGCATTGGTAAACACTGCAGTCTGTTCAAGCCCTTTAACGAATGGGGCTCATGCATTTAGTTAAAGGTGTGCGTTTGCGTTCGCCAAGACAGCGGGGCACTTCTACATTCGTGCGCAGGGTAAGAACAAATCCACGGCGGAAAATATTGATGAATCCCGGATTTGTGCGTGCGCACAGATTTGTGAATGAAGCCCAGCGTTGGGTTCAACCAACCGCCAACAGGTCTGCAACCCTCACCGGTGCACATGGTGGAGAACTAGTAACACACCCTCTGTGCCAAAGTGTTGGCAAACACACCAAAGATGCCACTTCTCCCATTAAGCAACAGTGTTTTGAGCCAATGTGCAACAAGCCTGCACTCACTTTGATGCATAGGATGGTTTGATTCCCCTTGGTGGGTGTGTGTGTGTGTGAGAACCAGTTGGGGGGGGGGTGATTTGTAGATAATTTTCTCTCTCTCTCTTATATGTAGATAATTTATTAAAAGCTTGACTGACCAGGGGGGGGCAATCCCGGTGGCTCATCTGGTAGACTGGGTATCACATAAGGCTGAGTCCTTACCGCAGCCGCCTGGGTTCGAATCCGGCCCGGGCTCCTCATCCCCCTCCCCTTCCTGTCTCTCTCTACTGTCACTATCAAATAAAGGCAGAAGATGCCAAAAAAAATAAATCTTAAAAAAAAAAAAGAAGAAGCTTGACCTGACCTTAATAAACAGACGTTTCCCAGATAGCGAAACTGCTGTGGCCCGGACCCGTCCCACACCCGCCTTTCATCTTTCTCTCATCCGGCCCACATACCGTGTGGAGTGATGGCACTTGGGCGGTCCGCTCCTGTTTGCCAGATCCGGGCCAGAACCCAGCAATGCCGCATGTGCCACATATTTGCCAAAGGTGGTCCATATTTGTTTTTGTGATATTTGGGCCATATTCACCATTTACCACACGGGCCACTTCAGGGCCACATCCAGATCACATGTTGCCCAGAGCGCCGCATCTTTGCCAAAAAAGGCCCACATTTGATTTGGCATATCTGGGCCATATTTGCTATTATACATGTGGGCCACTTTAGGCTCACATCCATGTTGTCAGGGCCAGAAGAAGACCATCAGTGCCTGACGTGGCCCACATCCGGATGCTGTCCGGGTTGTGTCACTGAAAACGTCTTTGTGGACCTTTAGTATTTGTATTTGAGTGATTTGCTTGTAAAGCCCCTTGATACAAATGTGTAATTTGTGATATTGGGCTATACAAATAAAATTGACTTGAGTACCCTGTGTGTGTGTGTGTGTGGGTGGGTGTGTGTGTGGGTGGGTGTGTGTGGGGTTGGAGGTCAACTCATCTAAACGCACTGAAGTGAGCGTGCGGACTATTTGAATATCTAAACCCTGACATACGGGAGAGATCCGCCACGGATCATCCGTGCTGCCACCACCACGACTAGGTATGAGATCACATGGAGGTCCCCACAAGTCTGGCATCAATCTGGGGCCCCCTCACTTACCTTCTCTCCCTGGCAGGCGTCCGCCGAAGCCTTCTTCTCCGTCGCTGTGGCCTCCAGCTTGCCGACGTCGGGCTCCAGCTCCTTCACCTCTTTCTTGACCCGGTCCACCACCCCCTGAAACTTCGTGAACTCCGCCCGGTAGTCTTCCACCACCTCCTGCGTGACGCGAAGTTTGATGTCCTGGAATTTCACCCGTTTCTGCGCGTTCTCCGTCTCCCTTCTCCGCCTGTGTATCAAGCCGAGCGAGGCCGCGCACACCAGCGCGGTGAAAACGAGCAAGGCCACATGCAGCTTCATGCTGGTTTACAGCGTAGTGGTCTCGTCTCTGTGTGTGTGTGTGTGTGGGGGGGGGGGAGGCTGTAGAGGAACGGAGATCTAAGCCGAGGACGCGGGGTTTCTGCTTTCTGTCATCAGGTGTGGCTCCCGTTCTGCCTGCGTGCGACTGCTCAGGTGCGACAGCGGCATCGGGTCGACTCCCGGCAGGTGCGCCGACTGACTCAACCTTTGGCCCCCAAAGCCACGCCCCTTACCCCCCCTCCCTCCTCTCCCCCGTACACACCGAACAGAGGGAGGACGGGCCAGAGCGGTCGACGCCTGTCATGGTCCTGCGATGCATATCACCTGGTAGAGACCAGCACGGCGTGGAGACTGGATCTACGTGCTCAGCCTCAGCACGGACCAGTTTCCGCAAAGCGGGGGCACAATTTTAATATAGGCAAAGGAGTCCTGCACGGCATGTGAACGACGTTTGTGTGTTTGAGAGAGAGAGAGAGAGAGAGAGAGAGAGCGAGCGAGAGAGACGTGGAGAGAGCGAGAGAGGGGTGTGGCATCGGACAAACAAGGAAGTCAGTGTCATGGAGCTTGTCGGTCACACCCCAACTGGTTCAGCAGGTGGAGCCATGAACAGGTTGAATGACCACTATTCTCCAGCCGCAGGTTGTCGCCGGAGCAGCTCGGAAGGACGTGGGGCAACGAGGCAGGCAGCGTAATGACTGATCAGCGAGAGGCACTCAAGAGGAGCTCCGCCATCAAATCAAACCAGTAAATCCCAAGTTCTTGCCAAGTTCTTGCCCTCCCTCCCCGACCCTCAGCAGGGTCTTCGCTTCAGCCAAGATGAAGAGCGCTCCCGTTGTGGGATTTCTGAGTGTGAGCGTGATGCTCCTGGCGATATTCCAGGCTGTGCGGCAGGAGGTGAGCCTGCGCAGTCTGAAAACGCGCATGGCGGAGGGCTCCCTCGAGGTTAAGAGGAGAGAGGAGGCCATTGTCCAACTGAAGGCAAAGGTCGAGGGACTGAACAAAGAGCTGCCCCCCTTCAACACCAAGAAGAGCGAGTTGCTGAGGAAGAAGGGGGACTTTTCAAAATCCATGGGCGAGTCGGACAAGAACCTGGAGACCTGTAAGACAGAGAAGGTATCTCAGACGCGCGCACACGGCACCTCGGTAGTTGCGGGGACCCCCCCCCCTCATTGACTGCATTCATTCCCTAGACCTTAACACAAGCCTTAACCAGCATAACTCACCTAACCCAGTTCACCTAACCAAAATCCCCACAGGCTCGTTGCGTGGGAAATAACGCCAACCGAACTCAGCTGTGAGGTATATTCTAAAGACGAATGGTGCAAACAAAAATGTCTTGTGTCCATTGGGCACACGTGCTTAATATTTGTGTGACATAACAAAAATGGTGCTGTAATTGTCGTGTGTAGCATGTGTAAGATTTGGATGCTCAACACTGACTTGTTTGACCTAAGTTTCAGTAGACTAAGCCGCCCCGTCTTACTCTTCCCATAAGACAGAGACTGAAAAAAAGAAGAGCTCCCAAACAGAGGCTATAGCCAAACTCAAAGGTAAGGTGGATTTTAATTGCTCTTATCCCGTGATGATTTACTCAGGCCCTGGTGCATAACCCCATAGGATTCCGCTGCAGATCTCCAAACGGGTGGGCCTCATGCATCAAGCGTGCAAGGGGTACAAACTTGTTCTGCACCCATGGGACTTTTTAGCCCTGCAGTTTGTCTGAGAGACCAGATTAGAACCTGGGTAACCCCTGAATTTAGACTCCAGTCGGCCAACACTGACGTCCTTGCAAGCCTGGGTTATTGATTACTTGTTGCAAGAGGTAGACGATGGATGTTGGGGGGGGGGGGATACAAATGACCATCAGGCTTTGGCTCCGCCTGTCAGACAAGTTGGAGAGATAAAAGATCCCATGGGTGTGGAAGAACAAACGTGTACATAGCAACGACTGACGCATGAAGCCCAGCGTTAACCGCCATAAAACATTCTTGAGATAGGAGAATTCTTGGTAGACACTCTTCCTCTAGGCCTGCGTTTCCTTCTCAACTCGAGGAACTCTTTTATTTTGCGATACACGTGAAAATTCCTGCCTTTCACCACTCTTGAAAATAACCCTTGTTTTATTCCTTACCACACTGCGCTTTTGTTCCCCCAGCTGATCACGAAGAAGCGAAGAAGAAAGCCCAGGAGGAGATCCAGGGCCTGAAACAGCAGATTCTGGACAGGGACAAGGCCATTTGTACCTTTGTGAATGCAACAAACGAGGAAGGACGGTGAGCTATTCACAGCCTTTACCCGTGCATACAGTGCAGTGCAGTGTAGGCGGCAGAGCTAAGAGAGACTTGCCTTCACAGATTAGGATCAAGGGTGAGGGTTCTGTGGATTTCAATATGTAGATATACGCCATCCAAAGGAGTTGAATCAAGTGCAACTGGACTTGGTATACCAAGGACTTGGTATACCAAGTCCAGTTGCACTTGATTCAACTCCTTTGGATAACCATGACCTGGATGAATGAGAACATCCACAGACATGTAGATATACGTCACTGTCATGTCCACAAACAGCAGCGTTACAGGAATTCACACACTAATTTTTCGTTCATTTGCTGTTTTGCAGAAAGCTGTGTGGGCTTGCCGAAACTCCCAAATGACACCGATTGAAAACTATTCACCGGTTGATGTGACCTCGTAGAAGAGGAGCAAGATGTGCACTGAGATGAATGATTGCGTTTTGTTTTTTTTCCCCTCTCCCAAATAACTGTCTCTAGACAGATGAACAGTCTCTCCTATGACCGCCAGTGGGATTACTCTTCTTCCTGTCACATCAGTACCTGTTTTGTTTCTCAGTGGAAAGTAAAATGTATGTTAATGAAACTTCATTCTGTCCCAGACTTCCTGTATAAGTTCCTAACTGCTGCCACATAATAAGTGACCTGCTTGGCATAGAAGTAGCACAGTTAATCTCAAAGGTCAGTTCTTCTGGCTGAACCGGCGAACTGACTTTCTGTTAAATTATAACTGAGACTCCCAGAGGCAGTATAACCAGGAGAAAATGCGTGATTGACTCGATTGCGAGTTAATCATCAATTGAACTAAAGAAAATTACATTAGAACATTTTGACTAATAAGAATAGGCGAGGACAGATACCCGTTTAATCTTTGAGCTCTTTTTTTCTTCTTCTTTACTAGTAGGACTTAGTAGTTCACGTAAGCAAAACTTGTTTATGCATTGTCAAGGCTGCACTTGTGGAAGGTAAACTACTTTTTATTATTTGCAATATGAAAACAAGTTAGATGAATAAAACATTTGCTTAAAATAACTATTTTTGGACAGTGTTTGCTGACGGGCAAATTGACATTTCTTAGTATTCCACATTGGCAAAACAGAGTGCGAAGTACCCATTGTTAACAGCACAATATGCAAAGCTTTCCTGGCATCAGGTGTATGTTCTCTGTATGGTCAAGCCTTGGCTGTTGAGCTGTCTGAGGTATTGTTCCAGCTCCTGATTCAAAAGAGCCTGCAGTGCTGCTCTGTGTACCTGCAGGAAACCACAAATACCACACACAGTACATCTGACTGCACCGGATTACAGAGTACTATCTTCCATCAGCAGAGGTCTGGTTTTGCTTGATTGTATCGCTCATGACTAAAACAAAATGGTGTTGGCAAGGCCTTGTACTTTACTTCTTTTTTTTGAAAGGGAAAAACTGTTTAGCCCTTAGGGGCAATGATTAAACGTTAAAACCAAGCAATTTGTATTAAGCGTAAACAAACACATGGACATCCAAAGGAGTTGAATCAAGTGCAACTGGACTTGGTATATATCCGTGAAGACGTTTCGCCTCTCATCCAAGAGGCTTCCTCAGTTCGTGCCTCTGACTAGACCAAGCTATTTATCCTCTTTGGAGTCGTTGTCAGAGCTATTGTCTACAGACAAACACATGGACATATTCCTTTATCTCTCCCTAGTGTTAAAAATATGCAACTGCAACCCAGTCTTAACAACTACATGTTGAAGCTAATTCTACCCATCTAGATGAAAGATGAGAAACCTAACGGTAATACTGAAAGTCTGTAAAACATAATTAATTCATCAAGCCGTCAAGGGACATCGTTTCAACAGAAAAACAAAGTCAATGTGAGCCTAAGCTCAGGCCCTACCGCCAAACCCTGACCAGATGTAAAGTTAGAATAACACCCGAAACTGTGCTGCGCTGTACGCCCATCTCTCCATCCTTCCTACCAGCGTCATGGCTTTCTTCGCTCTCTGTTCTGGGCAAGCTGTTTAATTTTCTGGGCCCGGAAGGAGTTGGCCTGGGTCGAGCCCTCAAATTCAGCCTTCGGCGCCGCGCCCCCTAAAGGAGAGAGGGTTAATTTCCGGGGGGTGGCAGGACGACCCGATCCGTTATGTACAATTAGGCTACCTTTGTAATTCAGCAGTGCGGCTTGAGAACCCTTCATCTTTCTATCAAAAAAATATCAAATACGTCCCGTTATCGAACGTGGCCCCGGTCGGCAGCAGAATTCCGTCTTGTTTGGATCGGTTCTGACACGTCAGTAGGGGGAGGACGCCGCCGAGAGGGAAGCCGCTCCTCGACAGTTGTCATGGAAACCGATGTAACGGGAACTAGCCCGTTATTGTACGGGATACTCTACGGCGCCAATCACCGTGCGAGCTTTGGGTCACATGATCTAACGACGTCATCGCAACGCGTAGTGCAGGAAGTCGTTGCGCCTCATGTCGTCATGGAAGTCGTCCTCTCGGCAACATACAAACGTAAATGAATCTTCTGCGGGTGATATTACCGTTATGGAATTAACGCTGCTCTACGTTGCGACGAGACTTAATTTGGGGGGGGAGGGGGGGAAGTCGCTCTTCGACAGTTGTCATGGAAACCGATGTAACGGGAAATTGCCCGTCTTGTACGGGATACTCTACGGCGCCAATCAGCGTGCGAGCTTCGGGTCACATGATCTAACGACGTCATCGCTACGCGTAGTGCAGGAAGTCGTTGCGCCTCATGTCGTCATGGAAGTCGTCCTCTCGGCAACATACAAACGTAAATGAATCTTCTGCGGGTGATATCACCGTTATGGAATTAACGCTGCTCTACGTTGCGACGAGACTTAATTTGGGGGGGGGGGGAGTCGCTCTTCGACAGTTGTCATGGAAACCGATGTAACGGGAAATTGCCCGTCTTGTACGGGATACTCTACGGCGCCAATCAGCGTGCGAGCTTCGGGGTCACATGGTCTAACGACGTCATCGCTACGCGTAGTGCAGGAAGTCGTTGCGCCTCATGTCGTCATGGAAGTCGTCCTCTCGGCAACACACAAACGTGAATGAATCTCCTGCGGGTGATATCACCGTTATGGAATTAACGCTGCGACGAGACTTAATTTCGAGGGGGGTGATTAAATGTTCCGTTTCAAGACGCATCCACGTTTACTGACTGGCGAATTAGGCGGAGGCTTCCGGGTTGATAACCTTGTCTCTCGGCTCGGCCGCCGGTGTGAGTTTGAGACAAGCTCGTCTGGCTTTGCCCACCACGACGACGATGATGATGATGATGATGATGCGGGGCAGCACACAGCTGGCCGCCGGGTTCGGTCGGATGTCCAAGGGTTTTATGAGCGTTGGTCCATCGGCGCACAAACGGGCTCAGCTCAGCCTCCCCTCCGCCTGGGGAGCGACGCTCAGCGCCAACGGCATGTTCTCCGTGTCGGTAGGAATAGTGTTGTGTTTTTTTTTTCTTCTTCTTCTACATTTTTCTTTGTGACGTCGTCACACCGTCGTTTGAAATGACAGCGTGGTTGTTACTGTTACCCGACCAGGGATGCCCTTCAGCACACACTAAGGGGGGGGGGGGGGGGACGGAATAATTTCACTGCGGGCTCATGCGCAGACACGTGGCGTTACTTAAAACCACACGAAATTGATACATAAGTGACAACGTAGCGGTGCCAGAACGGTTACAATGGATAAATCACATGTAGTAGAGAATTCATAAATACAACGTTTAACATAAAGAGTTCAAAAGTGCAAAACAAGGATTCAGATTATTTGAGGTTGTAACCTTCTTCATTACACACTACAGGTCAGGTACTCAGAGCAGCACTGATGGATAGAAACTTTGCACATAAGGTGCAGATGTGTTGTGTACATCTGCACTCCATCTGTAATGGCGCAGATTTCTTTATTACAGTGACCTTAAGAAATAAAAGTAGCAGTAGCACTGAAGTAATTTCAGACGTGCGCTTGCAAAAATGTTGTATGGAACACAACAGCACTACAATATAGTGAATTTAACTTTCATCAGTGTTGTGTTAGTGCTCAGTGCTGAGTCTGTTGCTGTGTCTGTCTAGCTTTCCACCTGTCGGTGTTGCACAACATTTCTCTTGCCCTTTTTTTGATGCACGCTGAATATTTTGTCTCGGCATGTTGTCCAACTCCACGCTGCCCTGGAAGCAGATAGAAGTAACCACTGCTGACAGGTTCGGTGCATGTGTTTGTCCAGAAGGCCCTGCCATGGCCCTTCTCCTCCCGGCCTCGGGATTTCAGCCTGCCGAACTCCTCCTGGGGCTCTGAGATGATGCGGCTGTATGATCACTACAACAACCAATGTGAGGTGACGACGGAGAGCGGAAAGAAAACAAAAGGGCCCTGGAAAAGACTGCCGAGCTATAACCGCTCACTCAAGTATGCCACAGGTGCTGTTCCGTTGACCGTACCGCTCCTTCTTTTAGTAGGGAATTACGAGTCGGCAATATGAACAGAAAACTCAGTGTCAAGACACAATGTCTGTAGTCATTATTGCGACACACACTTATTTTTCTAAAGACAAGTGCGAGTGACTGAGAAGAACAACCCTGTCTTTTACCAGTTATGTAAAACGTTAAGACGCCTGTAACCTCCTGCCAGCGTCGGGTTTTTTGTTTTATTTTTACACAAGGCTTCTTTGGACCTGGCTAAAAGTGATTATTTATTACTTATTATTCATTATGAAAGGAAAATTGATTATTAGTCATTCTGAGCATCGGTGTTTTAAGCATTCAGCACGCTCTCTTGGGTGGTTCTTCTAAAGAGGAATAAACAGGGCTATTGTTTAATCATCTGATAACCAATCTTTGCAAATTCTGCAGATGACAGTGCTTCGAGTAGTGTTGAATTAAGCAAATCGGAGGCTGTCTGAGGTAACTGTGGTGTAATCTGTTTCCTAGCAATACATTTCCACCACTTCAGCGTTCATTTCTGAATCTACGAAAGCGTTGCACTACACTGACCTCCTTTGTGCCCTTTCTGGTACGAATGTATACACTTTCCTGTAGTGTGTGTGTGTGTGTGTGGGGGGGGGGGCAGCAATCACAGTGAACTGATACCCTAACGTTAACGTCATTTGTGCCTGTGGACGCGTGCATGAATGCGCACGTTTGTGTATCAGTGCAAGAGAGGGACGAGGGAGGGTAAAATGGAAAGGGCAGGTTAGGCGGTATTTTTACCCCCGGCTGACCGCTGACACGTCTTTGCCCTTCTTGTAGGTGGCATTCATCTGAGTAAGATAATCCAGTCAGAGGCTCGTCTCTTTACTCGCAACAGTGGAGTTCAGGGGGCAGCGTTCGAATACGTCATGTTCCACAGCGAGGAGGAGCAGAAGTGCGTGTGTGTGTTCCAGGCTGGGCATCTGCTGGAGGGGCCACCAGGGTCAGTCAGATGTCACCTTCCACTCGTTTGTGCTTCTGCACCAGTTGTCTGTTTGTTTACCTATGAACCGACCCCCGTTGCTGTTATTATTAATAATAGTTGTGCAAAAATCATGTTAGAGGAAAGGAAGAAAGTTTCAAGGGAAAACTTGTCACGAAAAATATTTTTCTTATGAATATAGGCAACATGTGAACTAAGGATGGTTAATTTTGTGTGGAGGATAGAAAAAAGTAATTGATTATATTGCATAAAGTAGAATAAGTTGCAAATATAACTTTTATGAAAGGTATTGTGTAGGAAACTGTAATAGTAGTAGTAGTAGATTCTGAAGGAAACTGTAGTAGTAGTAGTAGTAGATTCTGTGGGAAACTGTAGTAGTAGTAGTAGTAGTAGTAGTAGTAGCAGTAGATCCTGAAGGAAACTATAGTAGTAGTAGTAGTAGTAGTAGTAGATTCTGTGGGAAACTGTAGTAGTAGTAGTAGTAGTAGTAGTAGATCCTGAAGGAAACTATAGTAGTAGTAGTAGTAGTAGATTCTGTGGGAAACTGTAGTAGTAGTAGTAGTAGATTCTGTGGGAAACTGTAGTAATAGTAGTAGATTCTGTGGGAAACTGTAGTAGTAGTAGTAGTAGTAGTAGTAGTAGATCCTGAAGGAAACTATAGTAGTAGTAGTAGATTCTGTGGGAAACTGTAGTAGTAGTAGTAGTAGATCCTGAAGGAAACTATAGTAGTAGTAGTAGTAGTAGTAGATTCTGAAGGAAACTGTAGTAGCAGTAGTAGTAGTAGTAGTAGATCCTGAAGGAAACTATAGTAGTAGTAGTAGTAGATTCTGAGGGAAACTGTAGTAGTAGTAGTAGTAGTAGTAGTAGTAGTAGTAGATCCTGAAGGAAACTATAGTAGTAGTAGTAATAGTAGATTCTGTGGGAAACTGTAGTAGTAGTAGTAGTAGATCCTGAAGGAAACTATAGTAGTAGTAGTAGTAGATTCTGTGGGAAACTGTAGTAGTAGTAGTAGTAGGTCCTGAAGGAAACTATAGTAGTAGTAGTAGTAGATTCTGTGGGAAACTGTAGTAGTAGTAGTAGTAGTAGTAGTAGATCCTGAAGGAAACTATAGTAGTAGTAGTAGTAGATTCTATGGGAAACTGTAGTAGTAGTAGTAGTAGTAGTAGTAGTAGTAGTAGATTCTGTAGGAAGCTGAAATGAAGCATATTGCGTTGCTCAGGTCCCAGTGTGGATGTTCAGTGAAGGGTTTCACAGTAATTTTCTATACATGAGTTGGCATGAATAGAACCGTGTTTAATTTAATTTAGATTCTTTTTTTAAGGTATGTCCATGGGGGGGCGATAGCCACTATGATTGACTCTGTGACGGGGACCCACGCCACCTTCATCTCTGGACCCGTCATGACTGCCAATCTAAATATCAACTACCGCAGGTAAGAACCAACAAAAAAAAAAAAAATTCTACCAAGTTGTATTTTCTTGTTCTTCCTTCTCTTTGCTCACTTAACCTATGAGTTATCTTTTGTCAGGATAAAGTTGACTAAATCAGTATGACCCCCCCCCCCTCCACCCCATTATTATTTCAGAATCAAGTCGGCAATCCAGTTTAATCATTGCTTCTTACATCTCAGTATGCTTTATTTCTAAGAAAGGTGTATTAGGAGTGCTTGAAAGGGGCGCTTTGACCATGAGCGGCAGGAAACGCAGCTTCTGCCAACTTTACTGACATTTAAAGTTGAGCGCACGCCCTGATCGTAATCTTCGTTCCCCTCCGGAGAAACAGGTCTTGCAGAGGACTTCAGCGCAATACCTCATACTGGGCTTCATGATAGAACCTTCTCTTAAGTCTCTCATATATTCTATAATAATAATAATAATAATCATTATATTTATATAGTGCTTTTCTAGACACTCGAAGTGCTTCTCATTGAAGGGGGGGGGGGGGCGCCTCGCCTCGAAAACTGAAGGCACTGATTTCTCCTGCAGGAAGTGCAAAAAGGAAATGAAGTGTCCCTAACAACCCAAATGTGACTTGAGTGTGTTGACTGCAACTCGTTCCAAAACTTGGAACGGACGCATCGGCAAACTCTCATGAAATACCCCTAAACACCACACGAGGACGGGCCATTTTGATTGACAGGTGCAAAATAGAAAAAGTGATTTTAGGAGAATCTTACACGATCAAGTGTGTGTGTTGTGTGTGTGTGTGTGTGTGTGTGTGTGTGTGTGTGTGTGTGTGTGTATGTGTGTGTGTGTGTGTGTGTGTGTGACTTTAACAACCTTATTGAGTGTAAATTTGAGCAAATTAAGACAGCACATACGTGGACAGAAGTCTCTGGACATGTAAACGTTTGCGTCTGCACGCCTATGGCAGAACTCGGCCAGCAGGGGGTGCAGTGTAGCCGGACTTTTTTTTTATTGGTTTCTGTTTGGCTCCAAAACCTTATTTAAACTCTTTCTAATGCAGTCTGTAAGAAGTGGTTTTACATAAGATGGGTTGTTGTGTGAGGCTCAGCGTCGTCAAGACGTCAGACAGCCGAAGAGCGCTTCTCCGTGGCAGTTTTGAATAACTCTTGAGGCATTTCATGATCCTGCAGACCCCCTGTTTAATATCACATCCTGTTAACTTGATCTCTCACATCATTCAGTTCTGCTCAAACCAGAGACTTCCCTGACCTGCTGTCGTCACATGACGTCATAAGCCCCGTGCCTTCAGTTGTACACCGGGAAAAACATGTGGTGGTTATTGTCGTTTTTGGTTCATATTTGTGCGACGCCCTGATTTGTCGTTTCCCAAAGCCCCATCACACTGGGTGGCACCGTGCTGCTCGAATCCTCCTTGGACAAGAGGGAAGGCCGGAAAACCTTTGTTTCGTGCAAAGTGACCAGCACAGACGGTGCCAAACTCCACACAGAGGCGACCGGTAATACTCACATGTGCACACACTCACACACACACACACTGTGTGAAACGACTCATACCGGCACGCCGTGTTTGATGGCGTACGTCGGCGTGAAAGCGCGTTTGAAGTAACGTATGCCTCTTCCCCATGTCTGGTTTCTGTCCCCTCTCGCTCATCCTGCAGCGCTGTTTCTGTCAATCAGCGTAGGCCACCTGTTAAGAGGCTGACGCACGCCGGCCCACCGACCGCCCGGCGTCTCCAGGATGAGCGGGAGCACGGAGAGTGTGGACGTGTTGCAGCTTGAGCGAGCACTTACGAGGACACCCGTTTGCTAGATTTACAGCAACTTCTGTAAAAGGGTATGGTTTCTTCTTCTCCTCGGAAGGTTGCCTAATGTCCGGTCCACTTTTGACCCGCGTGTTGAGTCGGCGTCGAGAGGCGAATGGAAACGGCCCGTTACACAGGCTCCGCATGCAAACACAGAATACTGTTTCATAAAAACAGTTTCATCTTTTTTTTTTCTTTTTCTTTTTTTTTTTTAATCCACTGCCTGTTTTTGCTGATATACTTCAACTACTACTGATATACTTTAACTCCTACTGATATACTTCAACTACTACAGATATACCTCAAGTACTGGAGCCTTACGTAGTATCTGAACTTTGCTCTGAGTTATTTACAGTGTGTTTTTAGTATTATTTACGATTACATATAAGGGGAGCCTCTCAGAATAATAATAATAATAATTATTGTTATTATTATGGCATGAAGTTGAAGGAAATTTGTATAATAATAGTAACTTTATGTAATAGTTACAAAGTGCTTTACAAAACAATAAAACCAGACAGGGCCGACATGAGAAAGCTGCTCATTATTTATTATAAATTATTATTTGTTATCCCAGAAAGTTCAGTCTGCAGGATTACTGTGGGATTACTGGCATCAAGACAGATAATTTGATGTAATTCATTATTTAACATGTAACATTGTGAAGTAACGTTGCTTCAAATAAAGCCTCGCCCTGGGCCTTGGTGTACATAATAAATGAGCAGAATGTTGTTTTTCTTCTGTTCTTGTCTGTAAGTAGAATATCTCATCTTCTGCGTGTCCTTGTTTGTGTGCAGGGCAGGACAGATTTTCCGTTCCCGAACCGGCTGCATCACCGCTCACGTTCACATGTTAACCTGCGGCCGGTCCTCTGTTGGCTGCTGTGATCAGTTTTGGTCGTGTCGGTTGTTCCTGCCCGGTGTACCGCCGTGCTTTACTTTACACTCGTGGATTCATGTAGGACTTTAAAGTCACTCGGAGGTGCAGATGTGCTGCGCGCGTGAGGAATAACCCACACTCAGCTTCACAGGTTTGGGTCCATCGCTTCACAGGCGGTCGCTTTGTGTTCAGCTTCATCAGTCGGAGAAGTGTTGTGGCTGCAGATGAGAGGCCATCTTGTACCAATTTGGGATTGATGTTTCTGAAGGAGTAAACTACTAACACGGGGATCGCCGGTTCAAATCCCCGTGTTACCTCTGGCTTGGTTGGGCGTCCCTACAGACACAATTGGCCGTGTCTGCGGGTGGGAAGCCGGATGTGGGTAAGTGTCCTGGACGCTGCACTAGCGCCTCCTCTGCTCGGTCGGGGCGCCTGTACTGGGGGGGGGGGGGGGGGGGGGGGGGGGGGGGGGCTGGAGGGAATAGCGTGATCCTCCCATGCGGTATGCCCCCTGG
>NC_079219.1:56430279-56434971 GCF_029633865.1 Lampris incognitus
TCCCGTAAAATGGAGTAGAAATAACGGATGAGGTCATCTAAAAGGAAATGCAATATCTCAGAGGATATCCATATCACAGGTCCTGGGTTCGAGCCCCCGGGGTGGTCCAACCTTGGGGGTCGTCCCGGGTCGTCCTCTGTGTGGAGTTTGCATGTTCTCCCCGTGTCTGCGTGGGTTTCCTCCCACAGTCCGAAGACACGCAGGTGGCTGGTGTGACAGAGGAAGATGCGGAGGACAGGAAGAGATGGAGACGGATGGTCTGCTGTGGCGCCCCCTAACGGCAGCAAGTAGTAGTAGTAGTAGTAGTAGATGAAATTTAGAGAAAAAGACGTGTTTTCCAGTTTCAGCTCAACAACGCAGGTGGCGCCAGCCCCGCTGACGGAGGAGGGGAGGGCACGGCATGGAGAGGGGGGCACGGAAAAGGGAGGCTCGACTTTTTTAATCCGCCCTTGGGGGTCGCCCGAAGCCCTGCGTTGTGCGGTCGGCCGGCATATGAGGAGAATAAGCTCTGAAAGACAGGACGGTGCCAGGCAGTTTAGGGCTTTAAGAAGAACTCCCAACATCTCCTCTCGCTTGAACTGCAGCCTCTGTTCAGTTAATGAGGGTGGGGGGGGGGGGTCACATTTCCTTCTTCTGGTTAAAAGTCTAGCTGCAACAGCGACCCTAGCATGACCTTATGGCACCTAATGCTCCCACGTTATCGTTGTATATCTGTGACTAGGGGTGTGAGAAAATATCAATACGATCGAGTATCGCGATAACATCTTGCGCGATACTGTATCGATACTCAAAGCCGCTATATCGATTTTTTATTGTGTACGTGTAAAGGTTCGTGACAAACATTTTGCGTCGTGTGTGACCCCCACGACCGCTAGATGGCAGTGTTGTAATCTGTCTTCAGCCATTTGACGCTTCCACTCCAACCCAACGGTAAACTGAGACAGGAAGTAGCACAAGCGCAAAAGAACACAGGCCTATGAAGTCGCGATATATTGCCTCGCTTTCAGTATCGCGATATATCGAATCGCTTTCAGTATCGCGATATATTGCCTCGCTTTCAGCGTCGCGATATATCGCCTCGCTTGCGGTATCGCGATATACCGCCGCGCTTGCAGTATCGCGATATATCGCCTCGCTTGCAGTATCGCGATATATCGCATCGCTTCCGGTATCGAGGCGCATTCAGTATCGCGATACATCGACTCGCTTTCAGTATCGCGATATATAGCCTCGCTTTCAGTATCGCGATATATAGCCTCGCTTTCAGTATCGCGATACATCGACTCGCTTTCAGTATCGCGATATATAGCCTCGCTTTCAGTATCGCGATACATCGACTCGCTTTCAGTATCGCGATGTATCGAATCGCGTTCAGTATCGCGATGTATCGCCTCGCTGTCAGTATCGCGATATATCGAATCGTGACCCCCCCTGTATCGCGATACGTATCGTATCGCCAGCTTCTCACCAATACGCAGCCCTCCATCTGTGACCAGATCTGGTTTTTTTGTGATACGTTTCTCAGCAATAGCAGCATCATGGTGTACATTTCCAGATCAGAGCCTGTACAGCCTCGCTTGGGGAAGCGTAGGCCATCATGAAGGCGTTGCGATGGGCTACTGTAGCATCGCTACGCTGGCGCGCTGTGTTGCAGGACGACGCTGATGGAGACGCGGCAGAGGCGGCCGACACGACTGTCCGCCATTGGCTCCTTTCTGCAGCTCGAGCAGGGCCAGCTCGCGAGCGGCGGATGCACGTGTGTGTGTGTGTGTGGGGGGGGGGGAGTGGGCGTTTTCAACACAAGTCAGCAAAACACGTCGACAACGGGGAGCCCACTTCCCCACGGCGTGAAAGTAGGCCTGCGTGTCACCGCCGCACTGATTTCAGGTGAAGGCGTGTGTGTGTGTGTGTGTGTGTGTGTGTGTGTGTGTGTGTGTGTGTGTGTGCGCAGCGCCGTTTCTGTGCTGCGTCAAATGTTTGGTTATGAAATACTTGCAGTCAAAAGGTGCAGTTTGTAAGTGTGCGGCTGAGGATTCTGTCGCTGAACGAGACGGGTCGCGTCCCATCTAATAGGTCATCACAGCTAATTAGCTGAAGTTTTATCAGTTTTATTGCCATGTGCACGACGTGCACGAGCAATTTAGTAGCCTGGCTTTGTCGATGCAGTGGTGTGTTTTGTTGTTGTGTTTCCCTCCCCCCCCCCCCCCAAGGTGTGTTTGCTGCAATGCTCTTTTTCAGCAAAGACAATCTCTTACTGTTTTTCTTCTTTCTTTTTTTTTAAATTTCCCCCCTTTTCTCCCCCACTTGATCCGAGCCGTCCCCGTCGCCGCTCCACCTCCTCTTGATCCGGGGATCCTGCAGACCCCTGTTTAATATCGCATATTAACAGGTTATGATATTCAATAGGGGTCTGCAGGATCACGCTATTCCCCCCAGTCCTCCCACCCCCCCCACCTGGCGCTCTGACCGACCAGAGGAGGCGCTAGTGCAGCAACTAGGACACGTACCCACGGCCAATTGTGTCTGTAGGGGACGCCCGACCAAGCCGGAGGTAACGCGGGGATTCGAACCCATTAGCGGTCCGCTCCTGCTTGCCAGATTTGGGCCAGAACCAAGCCATAGCGATGCCGCATGTGCCGCAATATTCACCATTTACCACACGGCGGGCCACTTCAGGGTCACATCCAGATCACGTGTCGCCGAGAGCGCCGCATCTTTGCCACAAAAAAAGGGCCCACATTTGATTTGCCACATTTGGGCCATATTTGCTGTTATACGTGTGGGCCACTTCAGGCTCACATCCGTGTTGTCAGGGCCAGAAGAAGACCACCAGTGCCTGAAGCGGCCCTCGTCCGGATGCCATCTGGGCGGGAGAATGGCCTTCGTCTTCACAGGAAGTGAGCTGTGAGTGACATACACACGCCCCTCTCCCTCTGTGGCTGTGGTGATGACGGAACTGCCCGTGAAGCTGTGCGTGCAATTTCTGATGTGGTTATATTGCACAGATGTGTCGTTGCGCTTTGTGTGATTGGATTTAGCCGCGCGTGTTCGTCAGTCCACTGAGGTAGTTGTGTTATTGCGGTTGCTCACGCCCAGAAAATGAGCACCACAGGCAGCACCCGTAGGGCCGGGTTAGCCGTTTAGATGGTTGCCTGTAGTCTTTTAGGTCATGTTGTATGATGAACGTTTGGCCTAGTTTTAAACCAATACGTATGAAAAGTGTTCAGTAGTCCACATATAGGGACATCACAGGAAGTTGAATTCGCTGTTGTCGAATTAAGTTGGGGCGGCACGGTGGCGCAGTGGTTAGCGCGGTCGCCTCACAGCAAGAAGGTCCTGGGTTCGAGCCTCCGGGGTCGTCCCGGGTCATCCTCTGTGTGGAGTTTGCATGTTCTCCCCGTGTCTGCGTGGGTTTCCTCCTAAAGACATGTAGGTCAGGTGACTTGGCCGTAATAAATTGTCCCTAGGTGGGTGGGGGTGTGGGGGCGGGGGTGGCCGGCCTCTCCAGGATGTCTCCCCGCCTGCCGCCCAATGACTGCTGGGATAGGCTGCAGCGACCATGAGAGCAGGATAAGTGGTTTGGATGATGGATGGAGGACACGTGCAGCCTGCTGATACCTACTTCGTGATGTGAACTTGAAACGTCATCCGATCGTGTTTGGGAATGGAGGCTTTTTATGTTCATTGTTGAATCTGAACTGTGCGTCTGATCAGGTTCACAGTGCAGATACCATATTGTACAGCCTATGTTTCTAACAGCGAGAAGGTGGATAACTAGCATGTGTAAGTCCTGCATCTGTATGATACAATGCTGTGTAATCTGATACCGGCCCAGACGGCATCCGGATGTGGGCCACTTCAGGCAGTGATACGGCACTGGTGGCCTTCTTCTGGTCCTGACAAAATGGATGTGAGCCTGAAGTGGCCCACATGTATAACAGCAAATATGGCCCAAATATGCCAAATCAAATGTGGGCCTTTTTTTGGCAAAGACACGGTGCTCTGGGCAACACGTAATCTGGATGTGACCCTGAAGTGGCCCCGTGTGGTAAATGGTGAATATGGCCCAAATATCACAAAACAAATATGGCCACCTTTGGCAAATATGTGGCACATGCGGCATTGCTATGGCTTGGTTCTGGCCCGGATCTGGCCAACAGGAGCGGACCGCCCAAGTGCCGTCACTCCACACGGTATGTGGGCCGGATGAAAGTGTTGGTGTGGGGCGGGTCCGGGCCACAGCAGTTTTTCTATCTGGGGGGGGGCACCATTTGGGGGGGGCACCCTAATAGCTCATTGGGTTACATTACGTTGGCTGTTGAAGCGGCGATGTACTCCTGTCAATTACGCCCCCCCCCCCCCCCATGAAGACCCATATTGTATGAACATTGCAATAGAGGGTAATGGAAAGTGAAACCTGCAAATTCCACAGATTTTCATATTTTTACTAAACGGTCCGCAAGCCGTTAATGTTCAGTTCTCAGAATCCACTTAACGAGTCCAGTCCCAGCGCTGAAATCCACTGATTTTGCCAACTTGACACAAGCCGTGTGTAACGTTAGGTGGCCAGACGTGCTACGAGGTCCTTTAACACTGGGCCGATACGCACTCTTCTGTATTTATCTGGTCCGTTCGCTAAACAGGGCAAGGGTCTGACGGCATCCAAACTCGGGTTCCACATTGGAAACGCGA
>NC_079219.1:56435171-56472788 GCF_029633865.1 Lampris incognitus
TCACTAGAACTCGGCTAATTCATCCTATCTGTCATTTCTGCTCGCTGTCGCCCAGAATGCTTAAAAAGTAGATTTATTTTACGCCTAAAGGGGACGAGGTCTCCCCGTGCCAAACCTCTGCACAAACCCTTCCACTGCAGTTCTCACACTACTCGGTGTGATGGTGTGGTTTCAGAGTTTATCGGTTCATCACATAGCCAGTGAATCTAGCGTATTTCATGCGGCTTCTCGCATCTCAAACCTCAGATCGGTGTTGAGATGGCTCGTCGACGTACCGGCCTGTGCACAGGCCTGCATGTATGTTGGTGGTGGTTTTGGGGGGGGGGGGTGGGTGTGGGCGATCTGGTGCAGGACAAATGCAGACAATGAGAGCTTCCTTCTGCAGAACGGTGTGGTCGGGTTGGGTTTGGCTGTGTGGCACGACAGGGAGGGACAGAGTGGGACTTCTTCTTCAGCAGCCGCTAACAATGACCGCCGCAGGGGGCCGGTGCTCAGCCCCACTGGAGGCTTCAGTACAGTCGTTTAAATGGTCACCAAGCAAGATCTGTAAACTTTTCGACTTTGTGAATCATCCAATATTACAAGTGGCGTGGGCTGTACAATTATGTCTTCACCTACCTACACACCGTTATGACTGGTGTGTAACTTGGTGTTCTCCTTTTAACCCACGCCCAACAATGCCTGCTCTTATTGGCTGTTACACCGATACTTAGACGTATTCTACACTTTGATGATCTAAGGAGCACCTACACGCTCTGCTTACTCC
Source organism: Lampris incognitus (assembly GCF_029633865.1). Lineage (NCBI taxonomy): Eukaryota > Metazoa > Chordata > Actinopteri > Lampriformes > Lampridae > Lampris > Lampris incognitus. Next base: position 56,435,938 of record NC_079219.1, read on the forward strand.
TACTCCTACTACTACTCCTACTACTACTGCCACTACTACTACTGCTACTACCGCCACTACTACTGCCACTACTACTACTACTACTACCACCACTACTACTACTACTCCTACTACTACTACTACCACTACTACTACTGCCACTACTACTACTGCCACTACTACTACTACTACTACCACTACTACTACTACTACTGCCACTACTACTACTACCACTACTACTACTACTACTACTACTACTACTACTACCACCACTACTACTACTACTACTCCTACTACTACTACTACCACTACTACTACTCCTACTACTACCACTACTACCACCACTACTACTGCCACTACTACTACTGCCACTACTACTACTACCACTACTACTGCCACTGCTACTACTACTACCACTACTGCCACTACTACTACTGCCCCTACTACTACTACTACTGCCACTACTACTACTGCCACTACTACTACCACTACTACTACTACTACTACCACTACTACTACTGCCACTACTACTACTCCTACTACTACTACTACCACTACTACTACTGCCCCTACTACTACCACTACTACCACCACTACTACTGCCACTACTACTACTGCCACTACTACTACTACCACTACTACTGCCACTGCTACTACTACTACCACTACTGCCACTACTACTACTGCCCCTACTACTACTACTACTGCCACTACTACTACTGCCACTACTACTACCACTACTACTACTACTACTACCACTACTACTACTGCCACTACTACTACTACCACTACTACTACTGCCACTACTACTACTACCACTACTACTACTGCCACTACTACTACTGCCACTACTACTACTACCACTACTACTGCCACTACTACTACTACTACCACTACTGCCACTACTACTACTGCCCCTACTACTACTACTACCACTACTGCCACTACTACCACTACTACTACTACTACTGCCACTACTACTACTACCACTACTACCACTACTACTACTACTACTTACTACTACTACTACCACTACTACCACCACTACTACTGCCACTACTATCACTACTACTGCCACTACTACTACTACTACTACTACCACTACTACTACTACCACTACTACTGCCCCTACTACTACTACCACCACTACCACCACTACTACTACTACCACTACTGCCACTACTACTACTACCACTACTACCACTACTACTACTACTACTGCCACTACTACTACTACCACTACTACCACTACTACTACTACTACCACTACTACTACTACTACTACTGCCACTACTACTACCACTACTACTGCCACTACTACTACTACTACTACTGCCACTACTACTACTACTACTACTACTACCACTACTACCACTACTACTGCCACTACTACTACTACTACCGCTACTACTACTACCACTACTACTGCCCCTACTACTACTACCACCACTACCACCACTACTACTACTACCACTACTACCACTACTGCCACTACTACTACTACCACTACTACCACTACTACTACCACTACTACCACTACTACTACTACTACTACTACCACTACTACCACCACTACTACTGCCACTACTACTACTACTGCCACTACTACTACTACTGCCACTACTACTACTACTACTACTACCACTACTACTGCCCCTACTACTACTACCACCACTACCACCACTACTACTACCACTACTACCACTACTGCCACTACTACTACTACCACTACTACTACTACTACTACCACTACTACTACTACCACTACTACCACTACTACTACTGCCACTACTACTACTACCACTACTACCACTACTACTGCCACTACTACTAATACCACCACTGCTACTACTACCACTACTACCACTACTACTGCCACTACCACTACTGCCACTACTACCACTACTACTACTACCACTACTACCACTACTACTACTACTACTTACTACTACTGCCACTACTACTACTACCAGTACTACTACTACTACTACCGCTACTACTATTGCTACTACTACTACCACTAATACCACTACTACTAATACTACTACTACTACAGCAACTATCACTGCTACTACTACTACTAGTACTAGCAGTGGTGGCTGGCCAGTACAGGGCGCTGGGGCGCCACCCCCTTCAAATATCAAGAGATGAAAATCTACTTAAACATGTTAAATATAATTTAGTCGTATAATTGTGAAATAAAAGTATTTTCAGGGTGTGAGCTCCTGTCAGCAGCATTAAATATTGGTTCAAATGGTATTTGGTTTCTGTCTGAATACATATACTTCCTGGGTGAGGGGCGCCGGCCAAATCATACCTTATGTAAGCCCTCAAACTTGTGGCGAGCAGGTGACCTGAGGCTGCTGTCTGATTGGTTTCTTCCGGTTTTCCAGGGGGCGCAGTTCTGTGCCGCCCCAGACACCCCCGCTTTTATTGGCAGTGAATTGGTATCGTTTTAATGTTTTTTGATCTAATGTGATTGGACGATTCTCATGGCTGTCAATCATGTTCACACTCACGACGCCTCGTCTCGACTGTCAATCATCCACCATCTACGAACCCTGATGAAATCTATAGGCCGCATTGTCCTTCTTAATAACTCTGTGACTGTGCGGACATTAAAGCAGCTGTCAGGTGTGCTGTGCCAAGGTACACTGCGCCCCCCCCCCAAAATTTTTAGCACCAGCCGCTACTGACTGCTACTACCATGATTACTACTACTAGTACTACTACCACTACCACTCTTACTACTACTGCTACTATTAGTACTACTACCACCACTACTAGTACTACTACTACCACTCTTACTTCTACTGCTACTATTAGTACTACTACCACTACTACTACCACTACCACTACTACTCTTACTACTACTGCTACTATTAGTACTACTACCACTACTACTAGTACTACTACCGCTACTGTTAGTACTACTACCACTCTTACTACTACTGCTACTACTAGTACTACTACCACTACCACTCTTACTACTACTACTAGTACTACTAGTACTGTGCTGTACATTACCACTTATCTGCTGATTAATGACTCTCTTTTAAGTCACTTTGGCTAAAAGCGTCTGGGGCGCATGTGACCACATTATCTTTTGCAACGTAAACACTATAACGCGTCCCCCGACAGTGACGTAACAGGAAACGACGTCATCAACGCGGGACGCGGTGGTTGTTCCGGAAACGGCGCGTCAGCTTTCGGGAAAAATGGGAGAGGAGAGTGTAGGTGGTTGGAGTACGAGTGAAACGAGATGCCTGATCTCCGTTTGGGCAGAAGAACCAGGTCTTTGTCCCTCTCCACAGTCGGAACAATCCGTACACGTATATTAGCGCTTGAAACATCGTTAAACGTTAGCTGTTGTTTTCGCAGCTAAGTCGGCCAATCTGGCGCTTGAGGCCCTTTGAGCTCGTAGCGGAAGTGACGTAGACAGTAGCGGAAATCTTCGGAGTAGCGAAATGTGGTCAGAAGTGGATAAGGACTTTTTTTTTTAAAGGTGGCAATGCATATTTTCAAACGCCTGCGCCGTCCCGGCCGGTAGAACCGGGGGTAGAACCGGGCGGCCTGAAAACGTATTCTGACTCCCATGTGGAGCGAATGGCGGCAGGTGGAAGTCGAACCGGCCGACAAAAGCGGATCGTCCTCGGGTGTGCGTTCGTTTGACTGAGTGGGTGTGAGAGCGACAGAGAAAGGGGGTGGGGGGGTGAGTGCGTGTGTGTGTGTGGGGCCACAGGTTGTTCCGGCAGGAGCGTTATATGGAGTATGAGGAGCCCGGAGGACCCCCGGCTGACGAGCGCATCAAAAGAGGTGAGCTCGACCCCAGACTCTCCACCACCACCACCACCACCACCATAGCATGCACATGTGCGTGCCTCTGCAGGAGTTGCATGCATGAGGGTTGCAGGACCACAAGCTCAAACACTCACTTGGAATAGCTGCTCCTGTTTAAGAGGACAGGCAACACTCTCGCCCACTATGGAGGTTACGACCTACTACTAATAATGATACTTTTTATTTGCGGGCGCCTTTCAGAGCACTCGAGGACTCCTTACAGAACACAGTAAAAGCCAAGCAGCACCGTATCACACAGCATAACGTCAAAGCAAAGCAGGGTAGACAATAAAAAGTTAACACAACAGGTAAATATAAAATCCTCATCCGCACAAAACTCAGTGAAGCGTGGGTCAGACTGAATACGCCAGTTTGAAAAGGTGCGTTTTGAGATGGGATGTGAAGGTTGAAAGAGAGCCAGTGTTGCGAAGGTCTTGTGGGAGAGAGGTCCATAGGCCGGGGGGGCAGAACGACTGAAGGCTCTAGAGCAGTGTTTCTCAACCGGGGGTCCGCGGACCCCTAGTGGTCCGTGGTGTAATTGCAAGGGGTCCGTGAAAATAAAATATCTTTTAAAAAAAAGATCCTATGACATTTATAGAAATAGGATTATTTTACTCAAATGTGACTGAGACCTTTATCTACCTAAACTATAAATGGTAACAGGAATTTTTTCTCTAATTACATTTGTTTCACAAGTGTAATTTATTGTATTTTAATAAGAGATCTCGCTCCCGTGTGCATTGTTAAAAGTTACTGCATAAAAATTCTGTTGTTACACATATCTGAAAGTTACTGAATACATATTCTGTTTTGTTACATATATCTGAAAGTTACTGAATACATATTCTGTTTTGTTACATATATCTGAAAGTTACTGAATAGATATTCTTGTTTTGTTACATATATCTGAAAGTTACTGCATAAGAATTCTGTTTTGTTAACTATATCTAAGTTACAACTGAAAGCTCTTATTTTGGCCCCAAAGAGTGAATAAATGCTATAATGCAATTTAAAATGCAGTTTCTACTGTTTCTATCAAATTGCAACCCCCCTCCCCCAAGATCAGGTGGAGGGGTCCTCAGGGTAGATCAAAAATACGCAGGGGGTCCAGGACCCCAAAAAGGTTGAGAACCACTGCTCTAGACCCCATGGTAGTCCAGCGGGCCGATGGTGAGCTGGAGAGCAGAGGAGGATCCGAGAGTGCGGGAGGGCGTGTGGATATGAGGGAGTTCAGAAAGATATGAAGGAGCTCGGTCATTGAGGGCCTCAAAGGCGAGGAGCAGGATCTTGAAGTCAGTGCGGTATTTAACAGGGAGCCAGTGGAGCTGCTGAAGAATGGGAGTGATGCGGTCTATGGAAGGAGTTCTGGTGATGGATTCTGGACCAACTGAAGTTGATGAAGACACTTGAGGGGAAGACCAGAGAGGACAGAATTACAGCAGTCGATACGGGATGTAACCAGGGTGTGAGTGAGTATGGCGGTGCTGCTGGGTGTAAGTGGCGGGTGAAGACAAAGTGTGCAGACTTTGTCGACGTGAGCTTCAAAAGATAATGTGCTGAAGCTCCTCAAAGTGCCTGCTTGTCGACAATGTGCCAGCTCAGGTGGCATATGGTCCGCTGTGGGAGCAAACGGGGTTTTTGTAACTACTTCTCTGCACCTTCTGTAAGAAGAGCAAGTCTTCTCACTCTTATCTCCCGCCTGTGCCCCCCCCCCACCACCACCCACCACCACCTTATCTCTCCTCACTATCTTTTTCTAGTTCGGATCCCCTTATCTACCGCAGATCACCAGAGTGCCCCTCCTTCTCTCTCTCTCTCTCTCTCTCTTGCTGTGTTTGTATTAGTGCCACACTCATCCTTTCTTCACATTTTCTCCTCTATCGCTCCGTACCCCCCCCCCCCCCGTTAACTCCCCTCACCTCCTTCACCTGGGCGCAGTTGAGGTGCCGCGAGTGGGTCAGAGTGACGGTTTGGGTTCAGGTTAATTTTGGTTTGACACGGACGCTGCAGTGGCACGGAGCCGCAACGTACAGCTGCGCACAAGCACCAGATGCACCGTGGTTAGTGTTGGTATAGCGAAATGCTAATTTACAACACCTGTCCGCAGGAGGCTTTTTAAAAAAAACCGTTAGAATAGAAAAAAAGACATGACAAAAAAAGAAAACTAAAAATGCTAGGGCTGTGTATTGGCGAAACGATATGTATCGCGATATATCGGCGCTCTTACTGTATCGCGATATATCGGTATCGGTGTCGCGATACCGATATATCGCGATACAGTAAGAGCGCCGATATATCGCGATTCCATAGGCCTGTGTTCTTTGTGCTTATGCTGCTCCCTGTCTCAGTTTACGTTGTTGGGTCGGAGTGCAAGAGTCACATGGCTGAATATAGATCACAACACTGCCATCTAGCGGCCGTGGGGTTACGCACAACACAAAATGTGTGTCGCAAACCTTTACATGTTAAACAATAAAAAAATCGATACAGTATCACAAAAGATAATGTCGCGATATTCGAGCGTATCGATATTTTCTTACACCCCTAAGAAATACAGGTGTGTCTACGGCAGTGGTTCTCAACCTTTTTGGGGTCCTGGACCCCCTGCGTATTTTTGATCTACCCTGAGGACCCCCTCCACCTGATCTTGGGGGAGGGGGGTTGCAATTTGATAGAAACAGTAGAAACTGCATTTTAAATTGCATTATAGCATTTATTCACTCTTTGGGGCAAAAATAAGAGCTTTCAGTTGTAACTTAGATATAGTTAACAAAACAGAATTCTTATGCAGTAACTTTCAGAGATATGTAACAAAACAGAATATGTATTCAGTAACTTTCAGATATATGTAACAAAACAGAATATGTATTCAGTAACTTTCAGATATATGTAACAAAACAGAATATGTATTCAGTAACTTTCAGATATATGTAACAAAACAGAATATGTATTCAGTAACTTTCAGATATATGTAACAAAACAGAATATGTATTCAGTAACTTTCAGATATATGTAACAAAACAGAATATGTATTCAGTAACTTTCAGATATATGTAACAACACAGAATATGTATTCAGTAACTTTCAGATATATGTAACAAAACAGAATTCTTATGCAGTAACTTTCAGATATATGTAACAAAACAGAATATGTATTCAGTAACTTTCAGATATGTGTAACAAAACAGAATATGTATTCAGTAACTTTCAGATATATGTAACTAAACAGAATATGTATTCAGTAACTTTCAGATATATGTAACAACAGAATTTTTGTGCAGTAACTTTTAACAATGCAAACGGGAGCGAGATCTCTTATTAAAATACAATAAATCACACTTGTGAAACATGTAATTAGAGAAAAAAGTCATGTTGCCCTTTATAGTTTAGGTAGATAAAGGTCTCAGTCACATTTGAGTAAAATAATCCTATTTCTATAAATGTCACAGGATCTTTTTTTAAAGATATTTTATTTTCACGGACCCCTTGCAAGTACACCACGGACCACTAGGGGTCCGCGGACCCCCGGTTGAGAAACACTGGCCTACGGGGTTACTAGGCGCGAGAACAACGTTGTTCCTCTTTTAGCCGTGATTTAAAATTGTGTCGCATTTCCAACTCGGTGGGTAGGCAGTTCCAAAGTCTTGCTCCTTGAACAGAGGAGACCGATGGTGCAAATGAGGTTTTCTGCATTGCAAGATAACAACAGACAGTTCCCGTTTGAGGCCGGTGTGCTGACTCTACTGGGGTGCTGGCGTCTTGCAACAAATGCATTAAGGAGGGAAGGCGCATGAGCATGTAGGTGTTTAAAGATAAGCTTTAGGATGGAATGGCTTACGCGAGGCTTTCAAATCTCAGTGTGTTTCTCCAGGATGTGACAGTGGTGCCACCTCATTGGGGTTTTCCCTCCCCCCCCATAATTTTTACTGTCTGGTTATGTAGTGATGGGTTTTATAGTTGATTGTGAGGCCTGTGACCGGGAAGTGAGGCGGTATGATAGGTGTGGGAACACCGTGGCATGCCTGCAGAGCTGGGCCGTGCTGAGCGGCAGATACTCTCTGATGAGTCTGAAGCGGTGTGGAGATTTGATTTAACCGTAAGCCGGCGTAATCCCGGGGATAAGCTCTTGGTCTGCTTCTCTTTTTGGGCTGCCGCTTTTCTATTCCCGGCCCTTCCTGGAATAAAATCGAGCCAATGGGCTCTCAGATCAGGGACACCTAGTCCCTCCGCCGCAGAGACCCTTGTGCACCGCCGTACAACACAACCACATACATCCGAATCTGCGTTAGCTGCGTGACCGCCGCCCACACAGCACAACACTTGTTTTCGTTCGTTTTGTGTTGCCCACTAACATTTCATACCACCGAGTTTCATTGGATGGACGTGAAGTCGTTGAGCGTCTTAACCTCAGGTAAGTTTTGATGTGAAGGGGCAACGCTGCCCTGCTCAATGAGGGAGTTGTGAGGCTGGGTGAGGTTTGGTGTTGTTGGTAGAGGCCGTCGTCTGAGGGCGAGCGATGAAGACAGCGATAGGGCAAGCGCGGGAGTACAGACAGCAGATGGATAGATGGATGAATGGATAAAGAAGCAAATTTCGAGAAATTCTTCTCACTCCTCCACTTTCTCAGTCCTCCTCCTCCTTTCTCCGCCAGTGAGTACACGAGGCTACATTAAAGTGTCTGTATTTCTCAACAGAGAGCGACGTGATCTATTATTCTCCATCAAACCACGTTGACTCATCTAAGAGCCAGAAGGAGATATGTTGTTTGTTCATGTATGACACTTCCATCCATCCATTATCCGAACCGCTTGTCCTGCTCTCAGGGTGGCGGGGATGCTGGAGCCTATCCCAACAGTCCCTGGGCAGCAGGCGGGGAGACACCCTGGACAGGCCGCCAAGCCATCAGAGGGCCCACACACTCACACCTAGGGGCAATCTAGTACGGCCGAGTCACCTGACCTACAGGTCTTTGGACCGTGGGAGGAAACCCACCCAGACACGGGGAGAACATGCAAACTCCACACAGAGGACGACCCCCAAGGTTGGACTACCCCGGGGCTCGAACCCAGGACCTTCCTGCCGTGAGGCGAGCGCGCTAACCACTGCCCCACCGTGGCTAAGCGCAGTGTATGACACTTGAGCCCTAAAATCTGAAGCACATCGCGAGCGCCAGCTTTGACTGACACTCATGGCAGTATTAGCGCTAGCTGTATAGTTTTTGAGCTGCCCCCCCCCCCCAGAGAGCCGAACCACGACCTCCAGCTTTTAACGGGTTCTAGGAATCCTTTAAACCCAACAGCCGGGTGAACGTCACACAGAAGTGACGAGAGGGATCCTTTGACCGTGGGTCCGTTACTGGGAGCCAGCTGGTAGAAACGGGGTCCTCCCTATGTTCCCCGGGGACTATAGGGAGGACCCCGTAGAAACTCCTCGCCTTGCTAGCACACGGCCGCCATGTTAGCCTGGGACCTGTACGTTCCAGCTGTGGCCCTGAGAACTCAGCCCATCTCACCACCTCTTCATTTTATGTTCTCTTCTTCTCTGCCCTGGCGGATGTTCACTGTACTTACTCTTCCCTCACTTCCCTTTGGAATACCTACCCCTTTATTATTGATTATATGTTTATTATTATCATAGTTTCTTAGTATTGCGCTTTTTGTCTCATGAAGTACTGTAACGTGCATGGATAACAAGACACGCTGGCCGCCGGCTGGCGGGTCTGACCCTCTAGTCGAGCGGTTGGCGATGTTCCCCGCGGTGCGGGCGGTACGGGTTCGCGTCCCGGCCGCGGCACTTCCTGTGGTTGCCCCCCGAATTCGCTACTGCACTTTTTAAAAAAGTGATTTGAAACATGCTCTGTAAATGAGATTTATTATTATTATTATTATTATAGATTTTGTAATTCTGAAGGAGCTTTTTCCATTATTGAAATGGGTGATTTCTGATAGAAAGGCATTTCGTCCTCGGAGCAAAGTGAAACTGATTTCACGTCATCACGTGTTGGTCAAGCCGACACAAACATAATCCGAACCCACCGGAACTGTTCAGAAACGCATCCTAATGTGTGTGTTTTCTTCTTCTTCTTTTTTTTTAATTGACTCTAAAGTAAATACTTTTTTGGTTATTACACTTTTATAGAGGTAACTAAAGTGGCTGTTCGTGATTTTCATTGGCCATGTTTTACCTTACTTTTTATTTTTTACCCTAGTTTTTTTTCTTTTTTTTTAACCTTACCGCTCATCTTTAAACACTTTGTGTCAGAGCTGGACAGTTTTCTCTCTGTTCTCTGTGTGAACGTGCGGTGCTGTTCTCTGTGAACGTGCTCTGTGTGTGAACGTGCAGTGCTGTTCTCTGTGTGAACGTGAGGTGCTGTTCTCCGTGTGAACGTGCGGTGCTGTTCTCTGTGAACGTGCGGTGCTGTTCTCTGTGTGAACGTGCGGTGCTGTTCTCTGTGTGAACGTGCGGTGCTGTTCTCTGTGTGAACGTGCGGTGCTGTTCTCTGTGAACGTGCGGTGCTGTTCTCTGTGTGAACGTGCGGTGCTGTGCTCTGTGAACTTGCTGTGCTGTGTGTGAACGTGCGGCACTGTTCTCTGTGTGAACGTGCGGTGCTGTGCTCTGCGTGAACGTGCGTTGCTATTCTCTGTGAACGTGCTGTGCTCTGTGTGAACGTGCGGTGCTGTTCTCTGTGTGAACGTGCGGTGCTGTTCTCTGTGTGAACGTGCGGTGCTGTGCTCTGCGTGAACGTGCGTTGCTATTCTCTGTGAACGTGCTGTGCTCTGTGTGAACGTGCGGTGCTGTTCTCTGTGTGAACGTGCGGTGCTGTTCTCTGTGTGAACGTGCGGTGCTGTGCTCTGCGTGAACGTGCGTTGCTATTCTCTGTGAACGTGCTGTGCTCTGTGTGAACGTGCGGTGCTGTTCTCTGTGTGAACGTGCGGTGCTGTTCTCTGTGTGAACGTGCGGTGCTGTTCTCTGTGTGAACGTGCTCTGTGTGTGAACGTGCGGTGCTGTTCTGTGTGTGAACGTGCGGTGCTGTTCTGTGTGTGAACGTGCGGTGCTGTTCTCTGTGTGAACGTGCGGTGCTGTTCTCTGTGTGAACGTGCGGTGCTGTTCTCTGTGTGAACGTGCGGTGCTGTTCTCTGTGTGAACGTGCGGTGCTGTTCTCTGTGAACGTGCGGTGCTGTTCTCTGTGTGAACGTGCGGTGCTGTGCTCTGTGAACTTGCTGTGCTGTGTGTGAACGTGCGGCACTGTTCTCTGTGTGAACGTGCGGTGCTGTGCTCTGCGTGAACGTGCGTTGCTATTCTCTGTGAACGTGCTGTGCTCTGTGTGAACGTGCGGTGCTGTTCTCTGTGTGAACGTGCGGTGCTGTTCTCTGTGTGAACGTGCGGTGCTGTGCTCTGCGTGAACGTGCGTTGCTATTCTCTGTGAACGTGCTGTGCTCTGTGTGAACGTGCGGTGCTGTTCTCTGTGTGAACGTGCGGTGCTGTTCTCTGTGTGAACGTGCGGTGCTGTTCTCTGTGTGAACGTGCTCTGTGTGTGAACGTGCGGTGCTGTTCTGTGTGTGAACGTGCGGTGCTGTTCTGTGTGTGAACGTGCGGTGCTGTTCTCTGTGTGAACGTGCGGTGCTGTTCTGTGTGTGAACGTGCGGTGCTGTTCTCTGTGAACGTGCTGTTCTCTGTGTGAACGTGCGGTGCTGTTCTCTGTGTGAACGTGCGGTGCTGTTCTCTGTGTGAACGTGCGGTGCTGTTCTCTGTGTGAACGTGCTCTGTGTGTGAACGTGCGGTGCTGTTCTGTGTGTGAACGTGCGGTGCTGTTCTGTGTGTGAACGTGCGGTGCTGTTCTCTGTGTGAACGTGCGGTGCTGTTCTGTGTGTGAACGTGCGGTGCTGTTCTCTGTGAACGTGCTGTGCTCTGTGTGAACGTGCGGTGCTGTTCTCTGTGTGAACGTGCGGTGCTGTTCTCTGTGAACGTGCGGTGCTGTTCTCTGTGTGAACGTGCGGTGCTGTGCTCTGCGTGAACGTGCGTTGCTATTCTCTGTGAACTTGCTGTGCTGTGTGTGAACGTGCGGCGCTGTTCTCTGTGTGAACGTGCGGTGCTGTGCTCTGCGTGAACGTGCGTTGCTATTCTCTGTGAACGTGCTGTTCTCTGTGTGAACGTGCGGTGCTGTTCTCTGTGTGAACGTGCGGTGCTGTTCTCTGTGTGAACGTGCGGTGCTGTTCTCTGTGAACGTGCGGTGCTGTTCTCTGTGTGAACGTGCTCTGTGTGTGAACGTGCGGTGCTGTTCTGTGTGTGAACGTGCGGTGCTGTTCTGTGTGTGAACGTGCGGTGCTGTTCTGTGTGTGAACGTGCGGTGCTGTTCTCTGTGTGAACGTGCGGTGCTGTTCTGTGTGTGAACGTGCGGTGCTGTTCTCTGTGAACGTGCTGTGCTCTGTGTGAACGTGCGGTGCTGTTCTCTGTGAACGTGCGGTGCTGTTCTCTGTGTGAACGTGCTCTGTGTGTGAACGTGCGGTGCTGTTCTGTGTGTGAACGTGCGGTGCTGTTCTGTGTGTGAACGTGCGGTGCTGTTCTCTGTATGAACGTGCGGTGCTGTTCTGTGTGTGAACGTGCGGTGCTGTTCTCTGTGTGAACGTGCGGTGCTGTTCTGTGTGTGAACGTGCGGTGCTGTTCTCTGTGAACGTGCTCTGTGTGTGAACGTGCGGTGCTGTTCTCTGTGTGAACGTGCGGTGCTGTTCTCTGTGAACGTGCTGTGCTCTGTGTGAACGTGCGGTGCTGTTCTCTGTGAACGTGCGGTGCTGTTCTCTGTGTGAACGTGCTCTGTGTGTGAACGTGCGGTGCTGTTCTGTGTGTGAACGTGCGGTGCTGTTCTGTGTGTGAACGTGCGGTGCTGTTCTCTGTATGAACGTGCGGTGCTGTTCTGTGTGTGAACGTGCGGTGCTGTTCTCTGTGTGAACGTGCGGTGCTGTTCTGTGTGTGAACGTGCGGTGCTGTTCTCTGTGAACGTGCTCTGTGTGTGAACGTGCGGTGCTGTTCTCTGTGTGAACGTGCGGTGCTGTTCTGTGTGTGAACGTGCGGTGCTGTTCTCCTGTGTGAACGTGCGGCGCTGTTCTCTGTGAACGTGCTCTGTGCGTGAACGTGCGGTGCTGTTCTCTGTGAACGTGCTCTGTGTGAACGTGCGGCGCTGTTCTCTGTGAACGTGCTCTGTGTGTGAACTTGCGGTGCTGTTCTGTCCTTCCACCCTTTCTGCCTATGAAGCAAAAGTGATTTGACGAGCGGAGGGAAAACCACACAGGGCCTCCTCAGCCCCAGACAAAGACTGGCTACCTCTACCTCGTCCACTGATACTATCTGGCCTGCCTGCTAACCACACACACACGCACACACACACACAGAAATAGACATACACACACACACACACACACACTCAGAAACAGACACACACCTACACACAGAAACACATACACAAAAACAGACATATATACACACATGCATGCACATGCGTGCACACACATACACACACTCCAAAACACACACACACCTACACAGAAACACATACACAAAAACAGACACACACACCACATTCGCACACAAAAACAGACATATGCACACATGCATGCACGTGCGTGCACACACACACAGAGAAATAGACACACACACAAACAGAATCACACATACACACACACACACACACTGCAATTCAGAGTTTCTCACAACTGTGCTAAGATAGACAGACAAAGAAGAGGCCTATTGCTTCATAGACACCCACCTTTTGTTTCATTTTCCCTCTGTGTGTGTGTGTGTGTGTGTGTGTGTGTGTGTGTGTGTGTGTGTGTGTCTTCAGTGTAGATTCACACGCACTGTCTGTTGTCAGCTAAAACGAAAGAGAATTGCGAACCCCAGAGAACTGGTCTGGGTCTGTGATTGGTCGCCGGCCGGCTGAACCCAGCAGCATGGAGGGAGTTGCCCGGAGAGCCGCCCCGACCTCCGACCTCCGACCTCGGCTTCTCTTTCTATACACAGATCGTCTCGAGAGCCGCCAACACTGTGGTGGAAAAACGCCGCAACCTGTTGTTGATTTAACACGAGTCCAAACAACCGCCGCCCTCGCGTCTGCTGGCGCCTGCTCGCTCCCCGCATACTTCGTCCCACCAGCTCGCCCGACCTATGACCTCTGAATGTATGGTCGTGACCTTCCTCCCATGAATGTCTTCTCTGCGATATGTAAAGAAGCCACCGGCGTTGGGCGTCATGATCCACACGTGTTTTCTGTCATCATCCACGCAACGTGGGATGACGTTTTGGGAATGGCGGTCAGCTAAAACAGCCACCCGGTCGCTGCTCCGCCCCCCTCTGCTGGTCCGGGGAGGGCTGCAGACTACCACACGCCTCCTCCCATACGTGTGGAGTCGCCAGCCGCTTCTTTTCACCTGACAGTGAGGAGTTTCACCAGGGGGACGTAGCGCGTGGGAGGATCACGCCATTCCCCCCCAGTCTCTCCCCCTGAACAGGCGCCCCGACTGACCAGAGGAGGCGCTAGTGCAGCGACCGGGACACACACTCACATCCGGCTTCCCACCCGCAGACACGTGTCTGTAGGGACGCCCGACCAAGCCGGAGATAACACGGGGATTCAAGCCACCGATCCCCATTGCACATAGCATCCGGATGTGGGCCACTTCAGGCAGTGATGCGGCACTGGTGGTCTTCTTCTGGCCCTGACAACATGGAGGTGAGCCTGAAGTGGCCCACATGTATAACAGCAAATATGGCCCAGATATGCCAAATCAAATGTGGGCCTTTTTTTTTTTTGGCAAAGATGCGGTGCTCTGGGCAGCATGTGATCTGGATGTGACCCTGAAGTGGCCCGTGTGGTAAATGCTGAATATGGCCCAAATATCTCAAAACAAATATGGCCCCCCTTTGGCAAATAAGTGGCACATGCGGCATTGCTATGGCTTGGTTCTGGCCCGGATCTGGCAAACAGGAGCGGACCGCCCAAGTGCCACGTGGTATGTGGGGCGGATGAAAGTGTCGGGTGTGGGACGGGTCCGGGCCACGGCAGTTTTGCTATCTGGGTGGGGGCTACATGTAGATGGAAGCTCTAGGTGGTGTGCCGTTTGTGGTGCTGTGTGTGTGTGTGTGTGTGTGTATGTACAGAATCAAGAATCAGAATCTGTCACATTTGCAAGTGAGTCTGGCAACTTGGCCCTGTGGTTCGATCGGCGGGTCATTTAAGATAAATTACGACGTGTGTGCTCTCAGAAAGAAAAGCGCAATGCATGTGTAGAATTGTGTGTGTGTGTGAGTCGGAGGGGGTGTTGTGTGTGTGTGTGTGTGAGTGAGAGAGAGGTGCTCTCATGTTTGCGTGTGGTGTGACTGCATGTGTTTGTGCTAGATATTTGTGCATGCAGTGTGGCAAGCTACCAAACAAGTGAGCATTCATTGCACCTGTGTATAGTGTGTACACACACACACACACACGCACAAACACACGCACACACACACACACACAAACACACACACACACACACACACGGTGGTGTCTGGTCTGACAGTGTTGTGGCGTTTGTGTGTGCGTGTGTGTGTGTGTGTGTGTGCGTGTGTGTGTGTGTGTGCGTGTGTGTGTGTGTGTGTGTGTGGCCCCCCTGTGTTGCAGCTGTGTCCTCCACCGGCGAAGGAGCTGCAAATACCAGCTACCACGTATTGGCTCTATGGCATCTGAATGCAGATGGAGGCGATAAGGCCTCGTCTTTTTTTAACTACTTTTGGTTGTCGAGCTGCGTTGTACAACCAAAGCGCACCTGCCGGAGTCGCACAACGCGGAGCCGCCGTGCGCCAACAACAGTTACACAAATCTTTTTTTTACCGGGTAGCAACTTTGTTCGCTGTGCCGAAAGCACATTTTCAACCTTTGCTGGTGTGTGTGTGTGTGTGTGTGTGTGTGTGTGAGCATGCACATGTGTGTGTGCACGTGTGTGTGTGTGTGTTTATGCATGCACATGTGCAAAAGGTGTATTTGTATGTGCCCGTGGTGGGGGTGGTGGTGGGTGGGGTGTACATCTTTAGGAAGTGGGTTCAGAAGTTAGAGTAAGTTTAATAATGGCGGCAATAGGGGGGAAAGGCGGTAGTCTTGTTTCCCTGCATCAGTCAGGTGCTCAGATGGAGGGACGATAAGGAGATGAGAGAGGGAGAGAGAGAGAGGGAGAGAGGGAGGGCGGGCGAGCGAGAGATGGTTGAGGCGGTGCAGAGAAAACAGGTGTCTGGTGATCTGCTGCCTTAACCTTCACGCAGCGAGCTCCTCGGTCTGACGGAGGAGACGGCAAGCTGTCCGATCGGCTGAAGAGTTGAGCATCGTGTCTGAGAGGCGACCCGCCCCCCCCCCCCCTCCGATTGGAGGTGACCCCGACCCCCTCCGACCGGAGGCGACCCCACCTCCGACTTGAGGTGACCCCAACCCCCTCCGACTGGAGGCGACCCCGACCCCCTCCGACCGGAGGCGACCCCGACTCCCTCCGACTGGAGGCGACCCCCCATCTCCGACTGGAGGTGACCCCGACCCCGTCCGACCGGAGGTGACCCCGACTCCCTCCGACTGGAGGCAACCCCCCCCCCCTCCGACTGGAGGCGACCCCGACCCCCTCCGACCGGAGGCGACCCCACCCCCGACTTGAGGTGACCCCAACCCCCTCCGACTGGAGGCGACCCCCTCCGACTGGAGGTGACCCCGACTCCCTCCGACTGGAGGCGACTCGCCCCCCCTCTGACTGGAGGCGACTCGCCCCCCCTCTGACTGGAGGCGACCCCGACCCCCTCCGACTGGAGGCAACCCCCCCCCCCTCCGACTGGAGGCGACCCCGACCCCCTCCGACTGGAGGCGACCCCACCCCCGACTTGAGGTGACCCCAACCCCCTCCGACTGGAGGCGACCCCGACCCCCTCCGACCGGAGGCGACCCCGACTCCCTCCGACTGGAGGCGACCCCCCATCTCCGACTGGAGGTGACCCCGACCCCGTCCGACCGGAGGTGACCCCGACTCCCTCCGACTGGAGGCAACCCCCCCCCCCTCCGACTGGAGGCGACCCCGACCCCCTCCGACTGGAGGCGACCCCACCCCCGACTTGAGGTGACCCCAACCCCCTCCGACTGGAGGCGACCCCCTCCGACTGGAGGTGACCCCGACTCCCTCCGACTGGAGGCGACTCGCCCCCCCTCTGACTGGAGGCGACCCCGACCCCCTCCGACTAGAGGCGACCCCACCTCCGACTGGAGGCGACCCCGACCCCCTCCGACTGGAGGCGACCCCACCTCCGACTGGAGGCGACCCCGACTCCCTCCGACTGGAGGCGACCCCGACCCCCTCCGACTGGAGGCGACCCCATCTCCGACTGGAGGCGACCCCGACCCCCTCCGACTGGAGGCGACCCCGACCCCCTCCGACTGGAGGCGACCCCGACCCCCTCCGACCGGAGGTGACCCCGACCCCCTCCGACCGGAGGCGACCCCGACCCCCTCCGACCGGAGGTGACCCCGACCCCCTCCGACCGGAGGTGACCCCGACCCCCTCCGACTGGAGGCGACCCCGCCCCCCTCCGACCGGAGGTGACCCTGACCCCCTGGAAAGTGGTCGCTAAAGGAGCACTTGCACAAGGGCCCCGGGACACGAGGGCCCCGGGACTCGGGGGCCCTGGGACTCGAGGGCCCCGGGACTCGGTTTGAAGCTCAGACCTCCTGCGATCAGCAGCTCTCTCTCTCTCTCTCTCTCTCTCTCTCTCTCTCTCTCTCTCTCTCTCTCTCTCTCTCTCTCTCTCTCTCTCTCTCTCTCTCTCCCCGGCTCAGCGATGCGTCTGCTTTGGCTCCCCGGCCGGATGCGTTGGTTTCAGCGCCGGCGTTGCCTGCCGCGGTGGTGTGGCATTAATCGTATTAATCATACAGGAGGATCACAGGTGTGAGACGGGGAGGAGGATCGCTTCTCTTTTGTTTTTTCTTTTGTGTGAGGCGAGTGGGCGAGCGACAACAACAACGTTAAAGGGGGAAGAAAAAGTACCATGAAAGATGAAAGCAAGGCCAGGGGATGTCCCCCCACCGCCTCATCTTATGTACACTCTCTCTCTCTCTCTCTTTCTCTCTCTCATCTTTCTCTCTTTCTCTCTCTCTCATCTTTTGATGTCTGTCTCTCGCTCTCTCTTGTCTCGCTCATCTCTTGTCTCGCTCTCTCTTGTCTCGCTCTCGGCTCTCGTCTCTCGTCTCTCGTCTCTCATCTCTCTCTCCTGTCTTGCTCATCTCTTGCTCTTTCTGTCTCATCTCTCATCTCTTGCTCTCGCTCCCTCTCTGTCTTCCTCTCAATTCAGTTCAATTCAATATGTGCTTTATTGGCATGACATAGGTTTGTGTACATATTGCTAAAGCATGTAAAACAACAACAACACAACAATGATTATGATATTAAACAACAACAATAGCAATAGGTGCCGTCACCCACTGTCTCTCTCTCTGTCTGTCTGTCTGTCTGTCTGTCTGTCTGTCTGTCTGTCTGTCTGTCTGTCTGTCTCTCTCTGTCTCCCTGTTTCTCTCTCTCTCTCTCTGTATCTGTATCTCTCTCTCTGTCTGTCTGTCTGTCTGTCTGTCTGTCTGTCTCTCTCTCTCTCTCTCTCTCTCTGTCTGTCTGTCTGTCTGTCTGTCTGTCTCTCTCTCTGTCTCCCTGTTTCTCTCTCTCTCTCTGTATCTGTATCTCTCTCTCTCTCTCTGTATCTGTATCTCTCTCTGTCTCTGTCTCTCTGTCTCTCTCTGTCTGTCTGTCTGTCTGTCTGTCTGTCTGTCTGTCTGTCTGTCTGTCTGTCTCTGTCTCTCTCTGTCTCCCTGTTTCTCTCTCTCTCTCTCTCTCTCTCTCTCTCTCTCTCTCTCTCTCTCTCTCTCTCTCTGTATCTGTCTCTCTCTGTCTCTGTCTGTCTGTCTGTCTGTCTGTCTGTCTGTCTGTCTGTCTGTCTGTCTGTCTGTCTGTCTCTCTCTGTCTCCCTGTTTCTCTCTCTCTCTCTCTGTATCTGTATCTCTCTCTGTCTCTCTCTGTCTGTCTGTCTGTCTGTCTGTCTGTCTGTCTGTCTGTCTGTCTGTCTGTCTGTCTGTCTGTCTGTCTGTCTGTCTGTCTCTCTCTCTCTGTCTCTCTCTGTCTCCCTGTTTCTCTCTGTCTCTCTCTCTCTCTCTCTCTCTCTCTCTCTCTCTCTCTCTCTCTCTCTCTCTCTCTCTCTCTGTATCTGTATCTCTCTCTCTCTCTCTGTATCTGTATCTCTCTCTGTCTCTCTCTCTCACGGATGCACAAGCACCCGCACACACCACAAACAAGGAAGGTGAGGCGGTGACTGACAGACTGAAGAGTCTTGAGTGTCTGTGCTGAAGTTGCAGTGAGCACCGAGCCAGTCTTGCCAAAGGACGGACGAAAAAAGGGGACACAGAGCGAGAGAGAGAGCGAGAGAGAGAGAGAGAGAGAGAGAGAGAGAGAGAGAGAGAGAGAGGGGGAAAGCAAAAAGGGGCAAAGCGGCGCCGAAAGTTGGGCATAGGTGTGTGTGTGTGTGTGAAAGGAGGGCAGTGCTGTGGGTGAGAGGAAAAGTGAGTCTGTGAAAACGCGACAAAACTTCTGAGAGACCTGTAGGAGTGAGGATGATGCGAGGTAGGGATGCTGGTCTTCATGGTGTGTGTTTAAACGTGTGTTTGTGTGTCTGTGTGTGTGTGTGTTAGAGAGAGCGTGCACTGTAGTAAAAAAATGTCATTAGCAGGCTTACGAGGGCTTCTTCGCAATGGCTGTGATGTCACACCGGTGATGTTTTCATGTTGTCGCGCGGCAGCGCTTCACACACGGGACTCGGCGAGAGGAAGCGGCCGCGGCTCCCCCGGCGCCTCGCATCCGACGTGAAGCGGCGGCCCCCCCGCTGCAGATATGTCGGGGCTTTGCCGAATGTACCGTCCACGCGCCGTTGTGCAGACACGAACACCGGGTCGTGCGTGGTAAACCGACAGTATGCTGGGGATGGTGTGCATGACATGGCCCCCCCCCCCCCTCCCCCGGCTGACCCCGGGTCAGTTCAGGCTACACGGCTCAGCTGTGCCGGCAAACGTGTGCGGCAGTAGGATGCCGAGCTGGAATTTGTTTGCTAGTGAAGTCGGGTTAATTGAGTGACGTCACAATGGGGTAACTATCCTTTTTTTTGTGTTGATTTTGGGAGCCAGCGAGCGTCTCCCAGCCCAAAGGCTGGTTAACTGTTGAGGTTGTTCACATACGTGGGGGCATGCGGCGGTTCGGGGGCGGCGAAATGACTCAGTTTCTGGTCACCTTTTGATGAATCTTACCGTTTGAATCGAAGACGTCAGATATTTCTTCCTGCCACCTCTCACATCCACGTACACGCGTCTCGTTGTGGTGCGCTGATTTCCTGCGATAAAAGTCACGGTGCAGAAAAGGGCGAATTCGCTTGATCTGGTCGGACCAAAACCGGTGCCGCCTTCGCCGAGCGGCGAGCAGACGGCGCAGATTTACCCGGGCGGAGAGGCGAGGCCTCGGGTTTGATTTGCGGAGGTAGTTTTGGTTGATGGGTTGCACCGCATGACTGTACAGTCTGGTCCTCGGGTGGTGTTTTGGTCTGAGCCCCCCACCCCCACCCCCACCCCCCACCCCGTGCAGGGTTTGGCGTCCCCCCCCGAGGTGGGGGGTCATACGAAACTGCAGTTTTTGCCGTAAAGTAAAAAAAAAAAAATGTGTCAGAGAGGTTTAGCAAACCGCGTCAGAGAAGGACCGCAGCATCCGTCAGAAAAGCTACGCTGTATGAGGCTAGAGCACGTTGCCCTGCCAGGAGGAGGAGGAGGAGGAGGAGGAGGAGGAGGTCTGGGCAACCTTCGGCGCTGTCCATTAGGCCGAGACGAGACACAGGTAACGCCAAACCTGCATGATTTCTTTTTTCTGCTCAATTTGATTTCAGCGTGTCGAAAGTGTCGAGACACAGATATTCGGCGCCGAACCCGCGGCTCTGTTTAGGCGCCTCGAAGAAGAAGAACTACCCGCGTGAAACAAAGGTCGGCGCGTGTCCGCTGGAACGGCCTCCTCTCCGGGGGGGCTACACAAGGCAGAATTTCTTACTATGTGGGAACTCGACACGTAAATCTGATTCTCTGATGGAGTTAGCTTCCTTATGCTCCAATCCTTGCACCCAAAATACACACACACACACACATGCATGCACACCCACCCACACACCCACACACGGAGAAACCCTGCTGCCGGTCTCTTCAGATGGCGCCTAGATAGATAGACGGTGTGCGCCTCGCCCGTGCAGCTGTTGCACATGGCTCGGGGCAGAAAGACCCGGCTGTCTGCCAAAGAAGAGACGCCGAGGATTATTGCGCCCGTGATCGTGAGATGATGGTTTCAACCCACCCCGTACCCCATCGTGCACCGCAGGCCTTCACTGGTAGGTCACAGGTGACAAATTCCCTTAAAGGACAGGCGCCCTTTTCTTCTTCTTCTTCTTCTTCTTCTTCTTCGTTCAACCCGGGCCCTCGTGAAAGCGTCATTAAAAGCGTTGCTCCGGTATTGAGAGGTCACCGAAAACCGGAAGCTCGTCACGACGTGTTCCGCCGAAGGAACGGCGGCCGACTGTGCTCGCCGGCACGTTAAAATCGGCTTGTTGGTTGTTTCACTTCTCGAATGTCGTCATTACATTTCTGTATACGACGCAAAACACGACAGCTCAGACACGACGCGGCGAAACGAGTAAGTAGATAAAACGACGGTGGGCGTTCTCTCCATCCCCAACCCTCGCCAGCCCCTGCCACAGAGAAAGGCAACGTCAAACAAACAAACAAACAAATAAATAAATGTCAACAAATAGCAGGATTACAGGAAAGCCGGTTTTGCAATAAAAAAGGGGTACAGGGGCAGGCTAGGCCGGTTTAGGAAACCCTGCGTAGGTCCGATATGTTCTAAGTAAGGGTCCCGGACTCTAGAAGGCGTCCAGGGAGGAGGAGTGAGGCATACATGAGATGTGCTCATTGGGAATTCACTCCGTTATGAGATTGTAAACTCAACTTATTTGGGGTTCTTCACACACGTCCCCCTTGCTGCATCCAAGCCAGTACACAGTAAAATCCTGCGTGTTAATTTGACTTCCTGAGTGTTAATTTAACTTCCTGGTTGTTAATTTTACTTCCTGGTTGTTAATTTAACTCTTGACAGTGTACAAATGGGATCCATTTGTACACTGTCAAGAGTTAAATTAACACTCAGTTTTTTACCATGTAGTTTGGCGTTACTACAGGTTTGCTCTTGTCCAACGTGTAAGACTACTCTTGAATTAGATTAAGACACGTCTGACTACACCGTGAGCTTCCACTCTTCGAGAAGGAGACAGGCCGTGGTGTTTATCAGTTTAAGCTATCGCCCCGTTAGACTATATGTTGAAGCTCCGTGAGAAGACGAGCGCCGAGTTTCTCGATTTCGAGACAGTCGGCCCAGCTCTTGTCGGCCTGACTGTAAATCTGGCTTCAGAAAGAGGGATTTCTCATGCTTTGCTTCATCAAAAGTCTTGAATTTGTGCGTTTACCAAAAAAAAAAAAAAAAAAAACCACAGTCACTTCCAAAGTCAGTTGGTGTGCATCAAAAGCGTTGATTGACATTCAATCGTTATTTCCAAAGTTGCCCCCCTGAAACATGAAAGGCCATGTTGGGGGCTGATTCATTACATTTGTCAGTTTCACAGCAGAATTTCTGTCAAACACCCCCGAGCGGAACCTGCACTTCAAAGCTCGCTGAGGTAAAATTGAACTAATTGTTCTTCACGGCTTCTTTGATCGTCTCTCCTTCACCTTGAAGTCTCCACACCCACGCGTGGAGAGCTTGACTAGCTTCCACGGTCTCCTGCCAGAACATGAAGATGGTTGTTAACATCTGTCACATCAGTTCTGTAGATGTTCCTCCGAAAGCCACTGTACATACAATCACGTTTACCCTCAACTCTGACCTTTCCAAGCCTCTTAAATGATTCCCTCTATCTGTTGGTTGATAGATGGATGGATGGATAGATAGATGGACGGATAGATAGTTGCTAGATAGAGGGATTGATAGATAGATGGATGGGATGGATGGATGGATGGATAATCCAGCCTTAGGATAATGTCATTAATTTATCATTAATTGTTTATTATTGATTTATTAATTAAAAATGGTATTAAGCACATTTTTTAACCTTTTTTCATGAAAAAATGCAAAACAAAAATTTGTTGTTAATTTATTAATCAAAAATGGTGTGAAGCACACTTTTTTGCTTTTTTTCATGAAGAAAGCAAAAAAATATTGTTAATTTATTAATCAAAAATGGTGTGAAGCACACATTTTTGCCTTTTTTTCATGAAAAAATGCAAAACAAACATTTATTGTGAATTTATTAATCAAAAATTGTGTGAAGCACACTTTTTGGGCTTTTTTCCATGAAAAATGCAACAAAAAAAAAAACAAGCCAAAAAATTATTATGAATTTATTAATCAAAAATGGTATGAAGCACACTTTTTGGGCTTTTTTCCATGAAAAAGGCAAAAAAGCAAAAACCAAACAAGCAAAAAAATGTATTATTAATTTAATAATCAAAAATGGTACGAAGCACACTTTTTTGCTTTTTTTTCATGAAGAAAGCAAAAAATGCAAAAAGCAAAAAATTATTGTTAATTTATTAATCAAAATGGTATGAAGCACACCTTTTTGCCTTATTTCATGAAAAAATGCAAAACTAAAATTTATTGTTAATTTATTAATCAAAAATTGTACGAAGCACGCTTTTTTGGCTTTTTTCCATGAAAAATGCAAAAAAAATTTATTGTTAATTAATCAAAAATGGTATGAAGCACACTTTTTTGCTTTTGTTTCATGAAAAAATGGGACGTATAACACGATTTACGTAGGAGTTTGCTTTGTGTTTAAAAGCAAAATTAGTCGAACAAATTGAACGGCACGTTAAGTTATTATTCCATTTTCTGCGTCATTCATTTGACATTTTGGCATTTAATATATGCATCTTCACGTCGACAGCTCGCTGTTCTTCTCTTTGTTCGAATAACACATGAAAGTGACCCGGGGCAAATACAAAAAGTAGTTGTATGATTTCTCAAAAGAGAATTTAATCATCGTTTTAAATGAGCTTTGGAGAACAATGTTGGGGCTGAAGTCTCGGGACATCACCTCATGTTGAAGTCGTTGATTCAGATATACCTCAGAACAGACAGCTTCTTTATTTTCAGTAATAGAGTTTATTAATTACAGTTATTATTGTTATTATTATTATTATCATCATTATTCTTTGAACCAGGTAACATGAGGGACTTTTGGGATGAGTGCTGTGGGGACGGAAATGAACCAGATATAGTAGGTGATTTTATGTAAAATAAATAAACAAACAAACAAATAAATAAAAAATAGAAATTGTAAATAAGCCTTAGTCTTTTGCATAACGACACTTGAAAATTATCAGTTATCTCTCGGTGTGTGTATGTGTGTGTGTGTGTGTGTGTGTGTGTGTGCACGTGTGGTTGTGTGTCTTTGTACAATATGTGTGTGCATTCTTGCATGTGTACATGCATGCATACTTAAGGTACATTTCCGTTGCAGGAAAACTGAGGTTTTTTTGTCTGTTTACAGTGCAAAGTACAAACTGCTGACGGGGTGATTTTAGACAGATTCAAAGGAAAGATACTGAAGAGTGGCACGATGTCTGGTTTATACTCTTCTTCAACAACAACACACACACACACACACACACACACACACACACACACACACACACACACACAGACCACCAATGCCAGCCCTGTCAGTATTATTCTCATAAGGAGGGCGGCAAAAGCAGATGCATTAAGTCTTTGCAAAAACAAAACGATGAGTTAAGCTACCGAAATGTACTGGATTTTATTTAATTTAATTTTATTTATTCTCCTATTTTTATTCTTTTTTCTCTCTTATTTTTTTCATCATAATTCAATTCTATCCTGCATTTTTGTTTCCTCTCGCGTCTTATCAAAATAAAGTCAAGAGTTGTCAACAAGTTTTTGGTTCGTTAGCAGTAAAATAAATAAATAAACAAACAAACAAATACATAAATAAACACAGGCACTTCTCAACCCAATTGAACTTTTTCTCTTTGAAATATAACATTGGCGGAAAGAACAAAGGTTTTTGCATGTTCACCATCTTTGCAACTTACCAAGTATTTTACCCCAATTATCTATATTAAGTCATAAAAATAGACCAAACGTCAACATGAAATTTTATTTACTTTAAGCAACATGTAGTCCTCATTTGCAGCTTGTTGAATATATGCGATGCCAATGCAGTGTGGATTTCAGTCGGCTATTTACATTAAAGGGGAAAATTTCGTGTTTTAGGGGGACGACGTTGATCGGGGCGCTCTTTATTTGAGTCCTGCAGTTTATTTGTAATTTGAAACAGCGGTTGAAAAGCAATGTTGGTTCTGTCTGTGTGTAGCGAGGTGGGCGAATGTGTGGGAAGTGGAACTGTGTGTCATTTGTTTCGGCTGCCAAACATTAATATTTCCACAGCTGCATATCTGATGCACAGGCCTCTCAAAACATCATTCAGAGAAACATGTCGCAGTCGTAAGATGAACCATTTATAACAGTTGTAGGATTTCGGAATTTCGGTTTTCTCATGCCGGGCTTTGGGCAAGGATGTCTGCTGCCCTGAAGCTATTTCAGAGGCTGGTTTGCTTCATGCTGTTGGCTTCATTCTGTGCGGTATCGCTGCTGTATAACACAGGTGTAAACCTATTGAGATTTATCAGGAGGTGTCACAGGAAATCCCAGTACGCTGTCACTACAGCGGACGAAGCTCTGGTGCACTCTGCCGAGCAACAGCCTGCAACTCTTGAGCTAGTACTATTGAGCAATATGTTCATATAAGCTGACAGCTATAAAAGGTCTTGGGCATACTTTTTCAGTCCAGATACCCATATTATGTCATTGAAACTTTAGTTATTGAAGTGCAGTTTAAAAATGAATCCATATAGAGTTAAACCTTTAACCATCTGTCTGTCAAAAGTGTCATCTCTGTGTTAACCTAAACATATTCATGTTAGATTTTGTAATACATATAAAATTCTCGAGCTGTACTGGTGTGATGCTCTGGAAACCTGTGTGAGGTATCGATGTTGAATTCGATACCTGGCTGGATTCTTATTTCGGCTTCATTTCTCCTCTATTTCTTTCTTTTGCACTGTCTCACAGCCACAGAAGCATGAGCAAATGGTGGTCGATTCCATTGCCTACCAGCACGGGGATCGGCGGTTCGAATCCCCGTGTTACCTCCAGCATGGTCAGACGTCCCTGCAGACACAATTGGCTGTGTCTGCAGGTGGGAAGCCGGATGTGGGTATGTGTCCTGGTCGCTGCTCCAGCGCCTCCTCTGGTCGGTCGGGGCGCCTGGTCGGGAGGGGGGGGGGTAGCGTGATCCTCACACACACTACGTCCCCCTGGTGAAACTCGTCACTGTCAGGTGAAAAGTAGCGGCTGGCGACTCCACAAGTTTGGGAGGAGGCATGTGGCAGTCTGCAGCCCTCCCCGGCTCGGCAGTGGGGGTGGAGCAGTGACTGGGACGGCTCGGAAGAGTGGGGTAATTGGCCATCATGTACAATTGGGGAGAGAAGGGGGGGGATTCCAAAAGAAAATCCAGAAAGAGTTGGTGGTTCAGGCAGGTTTAGACCGCCGGCTGGAGATAATGAAGGAAACAAACCAGTTTGCCAGTGATTGCTGACTGTTTGCCTGCACTTCTGTTCAGGCTTCACTTTCAGGCCATTGCGTGCAGATGGGAAGGCCTGGCATCTCACTGAACTTGGACGTAGCGTGAAGATGGCGCCGAAGGACTTTTTATCTGTTTCTCAGAGACATAAAAGTCGCCTGGTGCTCATTCGGTATTCAAACTGCATCTGTGTAAGAATTTAAAAGGGGAACAGTAACGCACAACATATGAACAGGTGTATTGCTTAAGCAATGTCATACAGTGTGTGTGTTTGTGTGTGTGTATGCGTGAGAAGAGTGAAAGGTTGTGGGCCAAGGTGGGTTTCCTGTTGTTCCTGAGGTTGAGAATCAGAACTGAAACAGCAAAAAAGCAGAGACCACTTGTGCCTCCTCTCTTTATGTATCTGCCCCACAATGCAATAACAGAACACAACTGGTTTTTATGAACCGTAATACCTTGTTCCATTTGCTGTACAAATAGGCATTTCTGGACTCTTTCGAAACTTATTTCCCTTTTCCCTTTTCTTTTTAACCGTCAGTCTCTTGTTGTATCTCTGAATCACCCGTTCAGCCTCACGGTGAAAAGTAGGACCCGTCCGTCATGTGCACACGGTGCACCATCACAACCCTCCTGTTTCAGTCGCATGTCGCAGTATTGCTAATTAATCATTGGTTTACACTGTTTCCATTCAGACCGACTTCCATGTCGACACTGAAAACGACTTTCTAGTGTTTAACCACAGACCGACTGCCCTCCTTAGGAGCCCAAAGGACATCGCTGTGGCACCGAAAAGAGGGCACACACTGACACACTAACACACACATGCACACAAAAAAACATGTGACACGGTAATCGCGGAAACACAGAAATGTTAAGCGTAGATGTGTAGACATAAGCGTCACAAATCAGTCCAACCCGGTCTCAACAACCTGTGTACAAATAACACGATATTGCACTCTCACATTAAGTGCATGCATGCGCCAAAGCCCAATTTTGTGTGCAGATGATACGCCAATCTTTTCCATTAACTTCTGTGGAGAGCTGATGCGTCCAAATACCACACATCACTTTGAACAATCGCGAGGCTCAGTTCACCCAGTTCACCAGAAGCACGGGCATCCACAACCAGGCTTAGGGTCAGGGTTAGTGTTAGGGTTAGGATTAGGGTCAGGGTTAGTGTCAGGGTCAGGGTTAGGTTCAGGGTCAGGGTTAGGATCAGGGTCAGGGTTAAGCTCAGGGTTAGGGTCAGGGTTAGGGTTAATAAAATAACTAAAATACTACCGTTAATACCATGATTTAACTACAAAAATGATGGTCTCCCCTGCTTACCTGCTTGTGGATGTCCACGCATCAGGCGAACTGAGCCTCGCTGATGACGTCATGACCGTTCAAGGTGATGCGTGGTATGTGGACACATCAGCTCTCCGCAGAAGTCAATGGAAAGGATTGGCGCATCATCTGCATGCAAAATTGGACTTTGGCGTACGCACGGCACGCAGTATGGAAGTGTAATATCGTGGTGTTTGTACGCAGACTGGTGAGACCAGGCTCATCAATCGCATCTTCCCTGTCAGTCATAGAAGGAGGAGAAGATCACGGGATCAGTTGGGGGGGGGGGGATTTCATAGCTGTTGCAGAGACGGCCTAATTATAACTATATGTTGTATTCCACGTTACAGTGTAAAACACAGAAGCAGGTGAGACACTCAAGTTAGTGGATGAATTCAGAGACAGAGATGAGAGGCAGAAAGAGAGAATATTCGAACGCAGTAGATCTGAGATGGGGTTTACTCGAGCCAAGGATGTGTATGAGGAAGTAGATAAAACATCCCAGTTGTGGGAAAGTTTATGCAGTACATGTTTGGTCCTGTCTCACGTCGGTATACGTACAGTACAGTGTGTTTGGGGTGAGTGTCGGCCGCCACGTCGCTGACTCGGAGACTGCGAGTCAGCAATTGTGATAATTCAGAAAGGCAGAATCCAAAAGTATCTGATGTATATGATGCTGCACAGGACATAGACACAAAGTATCTGATGTATATGATGCTGCACAGGACATAGACACAAAGTATCTGATTTATATGATGCTTCACAGGACATAAACACAAAGTATTTGATGTATATGATGCTTCACAGGACATAAACACAAAGTATTTGATGTATATGATGCTGCACAGGACATAGACACAAAGTATCTGATGTATATGATGCTGCACAGGACATAGACACAAAGTATCTGATGTATATGATGCTGCACAGGACAAGCACACACAGTTCAGTGAAATATGACTGGCTGGAGACATGAGCGGCATTTTTTGAGAACTAGTCACATATCATATAATATGAAGACTGGCTGTCTGGGTAGCGTAGCGGTCTATTCTGTTGCCTACCAACATGGGGATTGGCAGTTCGAACCCCGCCCCCGTGTTACCTCTGGCTTGGTCGGGCGTCCCTACAGACACAATCGGCCGTGTCTGCAGGTGGGAAGTCAGATGTGGGTATGTGTCCTGGTCGCTGCACTAGCACCTCTTCTGGTCGGCCGGGGCGCCTGCTCAAGGGGGAGGGGGAACTGGGGGGAATAGCGTGATCCTCCCACGTGCTACGCCCCCCCCCCCCCCGGTGAAACTCCTCACTGTCAAGTGAGAAGAAGCGGCTGGCGACAACACATGTATCGGAGGAGGCATGTGGTAGTCTGCAGCCCTCCCCGGATTGGCAGAGGGGGTGGAGCAGCGACCGGGATAGCTCGGCCCAGATAGCAATATTGCTGTGGCCCGCACCCGTCCCACACCCGACACTTCATCCGGCCCACATACCGCGTGGAATGTTGGCACTTGAGCGGTCCGCTCCTGTTTGCCAGATCTGGGCCAGAACCAAGCCATAGCAATGCTGCATGTGCCACATATTTGCCAAAGGTGGCTCATATTTGACTTGGCGTATTTGGGCCATATTTGCTATTATACATGTGGGCCACTTCAGGCTCACATCCACTTTGTCAGGGCCAGAAGAAGACCATCAGTGCTGCATCACTGCCTGAAATGGCCCACATCCGGGTGCTGTCTGGGGAAAGAGTGGGTTAATTAGCCAAGTACAATCTGAGAGAAAAGGGGGGAAGAAACACAATAATAACATGAACTCGATATGCCTTAAAACCGTCAGCTGCTCCTACACCCAATGAAAAAAAAGGTCTACGTTTATTGTCCAAGGATGGGGGGCGGGGGGGGGGGAATCATCCGTTGTTTTGTCTGTTTATTTTTCATTTCTTCTGAAAATATAAAACGTGGAGCTATTTGTCACTTTTGGATGCTGTTATTTGTGGCAGATCCACTGTGGGGCAAAAGACAACTAGTGGTTGGTAGTGGTGGTGCTGATGGTGGTGGTGGTGGTGGGGGACGGCCATTACTGGCAGCGATGAGGGAAAAGGTGCTTTACTGGCAGCGCTGTCCGTTATGAGCGAGACAGCGAGAGGAATACACAGAGAAGAGAGCGAGATGAAAGCGGGCCAGTCAGAGCGAAAGAGAAGCCAGCTAACCACTTAAAAAGCCTCTGAGGTTGACACCTTCCCGTCCTCCATTTGCAAATATTCCACATCTTTGGGTGTCACTTCCCTCTTGGTATTTGATGGTGCTCTTGCCTGTCGTTATTGAAGTGAGACGTGTTTCGCAGGAAAATCCCGTCGGTTCGTCTCCTTGCTTTGATCAGGGCGCGGTTTGAAGACGTGCAAGGGGAACCACAGACGATGAAAGAGCACGAGCCGCCGTGTTCTCACGGCTGGGATCTGTGCTGCTCACTTGCCCGGGTGAGGGGTGTCTTGTGGGCGTGGTCCCACCCGGCTTACTTCACCTCCACGCTGACGGACCTCAGAGAAGAGCTGAGCTGTGGAGGTCTGACGTGATGTGATCTGGCGAACGGTCCACAGAGACCAGATCATGACCGGGGGTCTACCGTCAGTCCCCCGCGTACGCTTGGGTGTGAAGTTGTGGGGATCCGTAGTCGTCGTTTTACCCGAAGGTGTAGTCCTGAATCAAACCTCGCCATCAAACATCCGTCCATCCACCCATTATCCAATCCGCTTATCCTGCTCTCAGGGTCACGGGGGGGAGGCTGGAGCCTATCCCAGCAGTCACTGGGCGGCAGGCGGGGAGACACCCTGGACAGGCCGCCGGGCCATCACAGGGCATACTTATAATAATGCAGTAATAATACATGTAACTACAGTACAGTACAGCACAAATACACAAAAACGATATCATATATCACTGTGAGGGGGCGGCAGTGGTTAGCGCGGTCGCCTCACAGCAAGAAGGTCCTGGGTTCGAGCCTTGGGGTAGTCCAGCCTTGGGGGTCGTCCCGGGTCGTCCTCTGTGTGGAGTTTGCGTGTTCTCCCCGTGTCTGCGTGGGTTTCCTCCGGGTGCTCCGGTTTCCTCCCACAGTCCAAAGACATGTAGGTCAGGTGACTCGGCTCCAGCGTCCCCTCGACCCTGAGAGCAGGATAAGCGGTTCGGATAACGGATGGATGGATGGATGGATGGAGGTCACTGTGAGATGATCATCTGATCAGCTGTTTTGGATGGTGTCCACAAATACTCATCTTCCTGACGGTGACCTTTGCATGACCTTTTCCTGACATTTATCTCGTCACATCACGGAGCTCAGTTGCAAGATAAACAGTCGTCGTTGTCCTGGCGGCTTGGCGGTCTATTCCATCGCCTATCAACACGGGGATCGCCGGTTCGAATCCCCGTGTTACCTCCAGCTTGGTCGGGCATCCCTACAGACACAATTGCCCCCACGTCTGTGGGTATGTGTCCTGGTTGCTGCACTAGCGCCTCCTCTGTGTCGGTTGGGGCGCCTGTTCGCGGGGGGGGATAGCGTGATCCTCCCACGTGCTACGTCCCCCTGGTGAGACTCCTCACCGTCAGGTGAAAAGAAGCGGCTGGCGACTCCACATGTATGGGAGGAGGCATGTGGTAGTCTGCAGCCCTCCCCGGATCGGCAGAGGGGGCGGAGCAGCGACCGGGACGGCTCGGAAGAGTGGCCGGGTACAGTTCGGGAGAAAAAGGGAGAAGGAAAAAATCCCCCCCCCCCCCCCCCAAAAAAAAACAGTCATTGTTTAAGATCCAGTATTAGAGGGCGCCCCGGTGGCTCACCTGGCACCACATAAAGCTGAGTCCTTACTGCAGCAGCCCGGGTTCGAATCCGGCCCGGGCCTTTTGCTGCATGTCCTCCCCTTCCTTGTCCCTCTACTTTCACTGTCAGTATAGTGAAAATGCTGAAAAAAGAATCTTAATAGAAAAGATCCAATATTGTTGCATTGGTTATGTGTTACTGACTTATTTCTTGTTTACTCGCTCTTTCTATACGGATGTTGTCTTAACGCAGACCCCGATCCCGGGGTGGCGCACTTCCCTCCCTGCCTAGTGTGTAATCTGAGCTGCAGTGTTACGGAGACTGTCGGAAGCAACAAGACGTGTTTCGAGGAAGTGTTGACGCCTGCCTTTGTTTTCTCTCTCTCCCCCCCCCCCCCCCCCCCCGCCCCGTGTGTGTTCAGCTCAGATTGAAGTTATACCGTGCAAGATCTGTGGCGACAAGTCTTCTGGAGTCCACTATGGCGTCATCACCTGCGAGGGCTGCAAGGTGAGGGAGCCGCACAACACGCACAAATACACACACACACACACACACACATACACGTTCACAAACGACTTACCCACGCTCATCGTTGTCGACCATTCTCCACTGGGACCGCAGGGTTCTTCCGGCGCAGCCAGCTGCCCACCGTGTCCTACTCCTGCTCCAGGCAGAGCAACTGCCAGATCGACCGAGCCAGCCGCAACCGCTGCCAACACTGCCGTCTGCAGAAATGCTTGGCGCAGGGCATGAGCCGGGACGGTGAGACGCAAAAAAACAACACATCCATTGAAACCGGGCGGGAGGCCGCCGCGGCGCCGTCCCTGCCCCCCCCGAGGCGTTTCGCACCCGGTTTCCTCTGATTCACTGGTGCCTCTCTGTCCTCTTCAGCAGTGAAATTTGGTCGGATGTCCAAACGTCAGCGAGACTCTTTGTTTGCTGAGGTGGAGCGACACCGGCGGCAACAGCAGCAGCAGCAGCAGCAGCAGCAGCAGCAGCAACTCCAGGGAGAGGCCCCGCCTCCTCTGACCTACACCAGCAAGACATGCCAAGACCGCTCTTCCCAGCTCTTCCAGCCCCTGGCCCCAGCCTACTCTTTCACCAGGGACGCCGAGCTGCTGCCCTTCCCAGTGATGTGCACTCCTACCTGGTATGCTCCCAAGGTGAGTCCCTGGCATCGGGCACGATCTATCGATCCGGTGTTTCCCCAGTATCCAGATCCCAGGGGAGGGGGGAGAGCAGTGGGCAATCTGATGGTAGAGGTGAGACACACACAAACACACACACACAAACACACACACACAGTCCTGATCGTAGTTTTCAGTGTCTCTTCAGACATACTCCGTTCTCCCTCCCTGGTTTCGTATGCTTCCTTCACCGTCCCCCCTTCTCCCTCCCTCCCTCCCTCCCTCTCCCTTAATATCCGGCTCAGGATTTGATTCCAGGCAGCCGTCTCCTGATCTGATTGGGATTCGACCCTATGACCCGCTGGAGGATCATTTTAGTCCCTACCCTCGCTGTCTACAAAACATCGGTGAGTTAAGTCAGAGTGGAGCGGGTTGGCTCGCAGCCATATTTGTGATTTCTGTTCGTTTGCACGTGTGTATGCGCATGTGTGTGTGTGTGTGTGTATGGTGTTAATGACTGCTTTGTGTTTCAGAGGAGCTGTGCGGAAGCATTGTGCGATCCCACAGAGAGACCAGCCAGTATAGAGTGGAGGAGCTGCAGGCTCTCAGATGGAAGGTTTTCAGCCGGAGGAGATGCAGGCCTACCAAAGCAAGGTGAGCATGCCAACCGGGGAGCGCTGGCGATAAGATGATGCCGATAATTAACTGTGCGACGCTGCCGTGGGTGGGCCTGGGCTGATTTAGGCGCACTTACTCGGCAGCCAGACCCATCTAACCGAGAGCTTGATTTTTCGGTGGGTAGGTCCGGGTGGCGTGGCGGTCTGTTCCGTTGTCTACCAACATGGAGATCACCGGATCGAATCCCCGTGTTACCTCCAGCTTGGTCGGGCGTCCCTACGGACACGATTGGCCGTGCCTGTGGGTGGGAAGCCGGACGTGGGTACGTGTGCTGGTCGCTGCACTAGTGCCTCATCTGGTCGGTCTGGGCACCTGTTCGGGGGAGGGGGGGTAACTAGGCGCGATCCTCCCACGCGCTACATCCCCCCGGTGAAACTCCTCACTGTCAGGTGAAAAGAAGCGGCTGGCGACTCCACATGTATGGGAGGAGGCATGTGGTAGTCTGCAGCCCTCCCCAGATCGGCAGAGGGGGTGGAGCAACGACCTGGCCAGGTGCAGCTGGGGGAAAAAGGGGGGGGGGATGAGAGAGAATTTCATTCTTGCTCGTTGTCTTTTGTGCACAGAGCACGAATGCCCGTATTCTCATCCACTTGCCCAACTGCCGCGGAAAGTTTCAACAATTTGCGGAGCACTCCGGACCTCGTAAAGGCAGACCTCCAAAGCTTAAATATAATCAAACCATCTGAACAGGCTTTTCATGTGCAGCATGCAACACTTGCTAGGCGACGGTCTAGATGCCCTCGCTGAGAGCTGAATCAGCTAGATACCCTCAGCTCTGAATGGAAGAGATGCTGAGCTTTGTGATAGCTGGTATTGTGAGGCTGCATTTCAGGCCCCCGTTTATCTCTCCTGCCGTCATTCTCCTTCTCGTTGCATTGCTTCGGCTACAGTTTGTGACATTTTTGTGGCTGAAGTTGAACACGTTGCTCTTCGTAACAGATAAAATAGCTGCCAGCATGGCGTGCGGTAGAGGATGTTATCTCCATAAGTAGAGATACAAGACAGAGCAGCACATGATGTTACTAAAACAGCAGATTCAATTACAGGGAGTCATGGGGACACACTGTGCACAGTTTGCATGTTACAGTTAAAATCCCATTACGTTTTGTGGGATAAATAACTACAATACTTGTTGGTTTTGAGGCAGAAACAACCTTTCAGTCACACGGTAGGACCCGCCATCACTTTTAACAAAGTCAGAAAGTCCAAGTGACGGCAAATATTTTTCGCGGAAACGTGTGTTGAAAAGGGGCGGCACGGTGGTGCAGTGGTTAGCGCGGTCGCCTCACAGCAAGAAGGTCCTGGGTTCGAGCCCTCGGGGTAGTCCAACCTTGGGGGGGGGGGTGCTCCAGTTTCCTCCCACAGTCCAAAGACATGTAGGTCAGGTGAATCGACCGTACTAAATTGTCCCTAGGTATGAATGTGTGTGTGTGGGCCCAGTGATGGTCTGGCGGCATGTCCAGGGTGTCTCCCCACCTGCCACCCAGTGACTGCTGGGGTAGGCTCCAGCATCCCCGCGACCCATGAGAACAGGATAAGCGGCTCGGATAACGGATGGATGGACTTGTTAGTTTTCCAGTACTTCGTTAAACTTAGTAGTTTGTTTAATGATGGATGTAGGTTTAACCTTCACCCATCATTAATCATGTCTCATTTTGCAGTGCAAGTTGTGTTGCTGAGCAGACTGTACTGAGAAAGACGCAGTCCAGAACCCTCCTCATGACTCACCCTTAACCGTTGTCCTAATTTTTTTCTCCATCCCTGCCTCCCCGATCCCATTGTCCTCTCTCCCCCACTTCCTGTTCTCATTCCACCCGTCTCCCTCGCAGACAGTGGATGAGATGTGGCAGCACTGCGCCATTAGACTGACCGAGGCCGTGCAGTATGTGGTGGAGTTTGCAAAACGCATCCCGGGGTTTCGTGTTCTCAGCCAGAACGACCAGATCACACTTCTCAAGATCGGTGAGTCAGCCTGTCAGTTACACCACTGAATTATTAGACCACACAGTTGTTTTTTTTTTTTTTCTTAGGTCGGACCAAAATTGAAACTCACTTTCTGCCATCACAGAAAATTGAATCAGTTCATCTGGACACAACATTGATTTCATCATCATCTATTGCCCCTTTTCCACTGCATGGTACTGGCTCAACTCGACTCTACTCTATTCGACTCTACTGGCTTTACTTTTTGGGATTTGGTCTTCCACTGCAGATAGTATCCCCTCACGGCGAGGCCCCGCTGGTCATTTGTGGGCATGTTGACTAGTTTTTCCTCCCTTGTCTACCAGCACCCCACACGAGTGTTTTATTAAAAAAAAAAAAAAAATCAACAAGACCAACTCTACATGTGGGCGTCACATGAACAATATTAGTGTAACTAAGAGATTCGCTGACAACAAATAATTTTTTTGCATAGATTATCAACTATAATACAAGTTTCATAAGACATAAGACTCGCTGTGGCGTTTCCTGGTTCTAAACAGAGCTGTTCAATTTCTCTCTGACCAATCAGTGATCAGATTTTATTTATATTTATAAATAAATATAAATACATTTTATTTATATTTTGTTTACATTTCATTCATTTATTTTTATTCACATTCAAATTTAAATATTTTTATTTATTTAATAAGATTTTAGTTATATTTAAATAAATATAAATAAATTTTGTTTATATTTTATTCATTTATTTTTATTTACATTTTATTTATATTTAAATGTAAATAGTTTATTTAATAAAATTTTATCCAAATTTAAATAAATATACATATATTTATATTTATATTTTTTATATTTATATTTTATTTTTTTATAGTGGTATTTTCATATCGGCCCAGCTCACTTGGAACCTTGACGGAGGTGGTGCCAAAAAAAGTGCCTGGTACCGAGTACTCTCCCTAACTTTTGATCAATGGAAAACCAAAAAAAAGCGAGTACAGTTGAGTCGAGCCGGTACCATGCAGTGGAAAAGGGGCATTTGTACCTCTTCAGTCTCAACTGACTGCAGGTGTCCCCACCCTTATGAACAATACAGTGGCATAATGACCCAAACCAATGATCGGTTTCATATGCAAATGGCAGTGACCATTAGCTAGAGTTACAATGGCCGTGTGTACTATTCACAGTCCACATGGAAGGGTGGGGATGCCTGCAGTCAGTTGAGCCTGAGGAAGTCACTTAGATGAGCGATGAGACATTTCTCTCAATAACATTGCGTCCACATGAGCTGATTCACCTTTCTGTGACTTCCTTACCTGGTTTATTGCGCATGCATCAAGTCACTTTCTAACATCCTTATTACTTAAACTACCATGCGTTTCTGTA